>NC_046363.1:26726503-26801503 GCF_011125445.2 Fundulus heteroclitus
AATCTCAAGTACAATGAAAAAACAGGACTGTGTCTCAAATTCAAGAATAGCCATAAAATGAGCAAAACAGCATAAATATTAACATAAATTACATATAGCCCTTTTATAAATGATTTATGATAAAGACATTTAGGTGTTTTTTTTTTCTTCTTTATTGTGGTTTTGTACATTCACACATACATTGTCTATGCTTATCTGTGCAAAGTCCCCTATGTCCCTGTCTTTGGACAAGAGGCAGAGCCCACCCTGGACACACACACACACACACACACACACACACACACACACACACACACACACACACACACACACACACATGCCTAGGATGTTTATGCTTAAAACCTTGTAAGCATATCAAAAAAACTAAAATTAGACATCTGTTCTTTTCAAATAGTTTTTTTACATTTTACTGTCAGGTATTATCATGTGTTAGACTTTGAGACGTATTTTTGTGATGTAACAAGAATTTTATGTTTTTCACAAAGTGAAAACTTCATAATAGAAAAATTCATAGTACCTGCTCAACTGAAATTACTGACTTACATTTAGTCATATATTTTACCATTTTATTCTTTTTAATTGCAATGATAAGAAATAGAATAAACTAAAACCTTGCTTCTGCTCTCATCTCATTCATCCTTCTTTCAGCTCTATGCTCTCGACTCAAGACTCTCTCTGTTGAATTGTGTATCTTTACAGAAATCATTTATTCAAAAAGAAAAAAGTAGTTTATAGGACAAAAAAGGGCAATTAAAATTGTTGTGAGTTCAGTATAAACCTAATTACAACCATCTGGTTGTACACCTAGTCTGAAAATGTCCAAAAATCAGATATTTTGCTTCCTTTTGTCCTTGAGGTTTTTTCAAGAGGCAAATCCTCGTCCTCCTCCACATCCGAAGCTCCACCACTACTATATCTATTAACCCAATCCCCCAGAGAAATTTAACAAGCATCGACAATGCTTTCATGGTAATTTGAAACAGAATTTTGCTCCAGTACGCTGCCTTTGTGATGAGTACTACGCTTCCTCCTTACAAAGTTAAACACCAGATATACCTCACACAACTGAGCTTAACTGCAAAAAATGATTTTTGTTGCAAAAAATAAACCATCTAATAACAGTAATGTGTTTTTATTACAGAAGAAAAAAGTAGTGTTGTTTAAGTCTTCTAGAACCAGTATTGGAAAATATAACACTTTAATGGACACATAGTCCATGCCAGTTCTGCCAGAAAGCAGAACCCGTGGTGTCCTGAAGCAGCAAAGTAGCCCCCAGATCATAACACCACCGCCACATGTCCCTATGTTTGACTGTCAATATGGTGTTCCAGCTATAATGGGATGCACGCCTCGAAAGGTTTTGTCAATCCACAGAATATTTTCCCCCAAATCTTAGAAATTGTGAAGAATTTTACGGTAAATCTAAGAAGGGCCTTTGTGTTAGTTTAGGTCAGCAGATTGGCCTCTTTTCTTAATGTTGAGTCATGAACTCAGACTAAGACCCACTGAGCTATATAATACACTGGAGTGCTAATCACCGTCTGTTGAACGAGTCGCTTTGAAGCCACCAGCCGCCATAATTGTATAGCTTACTACTGTAACTTACTCCTATTTCCCCCCAGTAACTAGGGATATGTGCGCTACAACAACAGCATCGAAAACGAGGATTTTCTCATGTTCAGGGGGGGCTTAAGACTTTTAAAAAATGTCAAATGCCATATACTTTTATGTTATGTTCTAAAAATATCTAGTACTGAGAAAGTACATGCATGTGCTGAAATATTTTGCATTTTATTCATTTACATATATATGGTTTAACATTTATAAATATATAAATAACAATATGCAAAAACATATATTTACATATGTGTATACATATATATACATATATACATATACACATACTTATATATACATATATATATATATATATATTTAATATGAATAACATTTAAAATATTTCAGCACCTAATTTCCTAGTAGTTGATAGTGTTAGTAAATCCGCTGACTGTAGAATTACCTGTGAAATGTTTTCACTCAGCCAGAAAACTGCTTGTTATTGCATCCACATCCTATGGGATTCTGTGAGAGTAGGGAGTAGCAAGATGGCGGCCAGTGACTTCAGTTTTTCGGCAAAATCAGCGCTCCAGTGTGTTATATAGCTCAGTGCTAAGACCACTGAGGCCTGCAGCACTTTAGCTGTTGTTCTGGGTTCTTCTGTGACCTCATGGATCAGTCTTGGAATGATTTTGTAAGGCCGGTCCCTCCTGGGAACCCTAATCATGTTTCCAACAGAATGATGACTCTCACTGTGAAATTTGTAACCTTTTTTGAGACGAATCAATAATCTTGCATCTCATCTGTTTGTGAATTTCTTTTGTTAATATCTTTTTGCCTGCTTCATGTCGTCAGACAGGCTTTATTTAAGTGATTTATTGAATCTACAAGTCTGGCACTAATCAGGCCTGGGTAAGGCTAATGAAATTAAACTCAGCTTTCCAAAATAAACGTGTTTAATCAGGTTAAATTTCTGATTTCAGAAGGAGGGCAAATTACTTTTTCACAGAGGACCAGGTTATTTTAGATAGTGTTTGCCCTAAATAAATGGGATCATGTACTTATATTTAATTAGGTTATCTCTGTCTGATATTAAAATGTATAGTGATGGGCTGCCAGTACTGACATTTGAACTAGAAGAGTAAGAGTTCCCCTTAACTTTATATAAAAAGATATTGTCGTTTTTAAATGTATATAAATGCAATTGTGAATAAACAGGAAGAGTAACCGCATAAAATAAAGTTTTAGAAGCAGCTTGCTGGTGGATTGTGCTTTTTTTTAGAACAGGGGCACCACATGTGGTCCTAGGGGTATACTTGGTGCAGCGGGCACCATGTTGGTGACGCCTGCTCTAAAGCATTTAAATGTGATAGTAAAAGCAAAACCAGAAGAACCTCTTCGCAGCAGCCACATTCATACTTTAAAAGGTTGCACTCTGCTGTCACCACTATGAAGTTGTACATGCACGATCCACTAGAGGCCTACACTTAAATTTTAAATATTTTTCTTAATTCTCAGACATAGAGTGAGCTTTTGGTACATTGTATTCTAGATTTGTGACCATTCAAGTAGAGAGAAACGTAAATTTAAAGCAGATACAGCCTCTCTTTTTTTAAATAACTCTTTCTGATGTGCAACATTTGTTTTTGCTTTGGATACGCTTGAAAGGTTGTAATTAAAACCGTTCTTTTTTCAGTAAAATTTGAGGTTTAAACACAGCTAAGCCTCGCTGCTCATGCGAGGTTCAGAAAGGGGCCTCGTTCGCTGTTATTTCCTGTCATTTCGTGACGCACCTCCATAACTAACACTTCAACTCTGACCCAATGTCAATACCGCAACAGCTCTTGTTCGCACTCAATCTGTCCAACCCTCACACGGGGATTTATACCGCGATCTGGTGTTTAAACTGCAGAGGAAATTAACTATCCAATATACTGGCCCGGATCAACATCTTTCCATGCGGGAGGGAGCGCAGTTTAACCGGCCGACGCTCCGGCAGCAATCTCTGAATAACTGGCCTTTCAGGAGATATCAGAAGCAGCTCCCAGCTGCCTGTTACCCGCCGAGTTGTTCTTGGCTCAGCGGTTGTCAAACCCACAGCTGCGCTTTGCCAGCCCCGAAAAGCCGAGCGGCTTGGAAATGATTTAAGTTGTGACTGCAGCCGGCAGAATGTGCGGCCTAAACCTCACGTCGGTGCCGGCGGGGAGTCCACATTAGCCGCTCCGTACATAAAGCCAGACACAGACAGGCAGTACAGACTAAAGAGCGATGGAGGGGGAAGAGATGGACATACCTATCCCCACGGGGTGTGAGGAATTTGAACAAATACCTGGCAGAGGCATGCCAAAAAAGGGGAGCTGGGGATGAGAGAGGGTGGGTGGGGGGGGGGGGGGGGATTGGGGTGGTCTGCTTCCCTCCTACGAGGTGGCGCACCTATAGAAAGGCTTATTGGATGGAAATGTAGGAGGGTCTGGGTAACAAGAAACCTGATGAGGCAACTTCAGTAGGGAAACTAGGATGAAAATGTTTATGACCAGTTAAATGAGGCATTGTTCAAACACTTTTGTTTATTTTCTAACTTACGAAGCCATGGAAGAAAAAAATAAACCAGGACGGAGGGAAAGGAGGCCGGAGCCCCGGCACTGTTTACTTGCACTGAGGACATCAATCTCAGCCAGCAGAGGCAACCAGTATAATTTCTAATTACATTTATCTGAGCAATGGGCTCCCTGTTGGTGCTTTGACCTGGACTGCATGTGTTTTCTCCCAGTTAATTAGCTTGCATCAGTCTTATAAGCAAATGAGGTCCGAAGATGAGAGGTAGAAAAATTATTGCTGTTTTTTGGTCAAATTAAATGGCTGAGAGAATGATTGTTGCTATAATCAAGCATCTGGGTGGCAGAAGAAATTCCTGCCTCCTCTATAAACCTGAAACCCTCCAACAAATTAAAACTGTATTTTTGTAATGCTTTTCAGCAATAGTCTTTTTTTAAATAGTCACTTATGAGTGATCCATGTATACTTCTGGTGTTTTTTTAGAAATGGCACGGATTTTATTTAATTTCTCTCCATATATATTTCAAGTGTTTCCTCGTTAATTTATACTGTCTTACTGTGTGTGTGTGTGTGTGTGTTTGTGTGTGTTTCATTTGTCTGCTTCTTAACCACTAAAACACTTTGTGTAACATTTTGTCTGTATAAATGTAAATTATAGTGGTTTAAAGAAGAATTATTTTAACTCTCAACGAGAGTTATTTTTAAATTAATAAAAAAAATGTTTTTATTTTATTTAAAAATACTTTGGCTAAAAGTAAATATAGAGATGTTTTCCTCTAAAATATCTGAAAGTAGTTAACTTCATTTGCATTCACGCAATCCCAATTTAAAAATAAAATAAAACATATGTATTATCTGAGCTGCTGGAGATTTACCAACCATTTTACACAGTATTTATATACTGACCTCAGACATAACACGCACTAATATATATATATGTATATATATTATATATATATATATAATATATATATATATATATATATATATATATATCTATAGATATCTATTATATCTATATATATCTATATCGCTATATGAGCTAGATAGATCGCTAGATCGCTCGATAGATAGATCGCTAGCTCGATAGCTCGCTCGATCGATCTCTCGATAGCTAGATCTCATAGCTCATAGATAGATAGCTCGATAGATAGATCGATAGATCGATAATAGATAGCTATATAGATACGCTAATTTTTTGGATAACACTATAACACACACCCTGCAAGCTCTAATTATCTGACATATTTTCCTGTTTTTATGTTCATTTTGTTTGAGTTTTTATTTTTGTTTACATAGCTTTAGTCAATCATTTAATAAAAAAAAGTCTTTGATCTTCTGTCCTAATCTTCAACTAAATAACGTTCAGCAGAGAGCCCACCCACACTGCACAGCAAAAAAATATTTGCACCTCTTAAATTTTCTTTGCACTTTTTCTCACCTCACACCTACACTTTTATTTTTTGCTGATTTAATGATTTACTAAGAAAGACCAACACATATAGTACATAATTGTGAGGTTTAAGTAAAAAAAATTATGTTTTTTTTTCTCTACAAATAAAAATGTGATAGTTGTTGCATGCATCAGTATTCTACCCACTGAGTCAATACACTCAAGCTCTGTCATAATAACTGGAGAGTAAATAGCAGCCATGCTAACACATTATTCTGCCTTGATCTAAACATTTTAGATAGCAGCCCTGGCTCTATGTTCATGGTTGTTCTTCTTTTGGATGCCGTTAGCAGCCTCTGACAGGAGGTTCTGGTCCAGGATTCCCTTACATTTAAGTCCCTCCATCTTCCCATCAGCCCTGACCATTACCATGTTTCACACAAGACGTGGTGTGTTCAGGAAGATGTGCAGTTAATTTTCAACTGCACACATCTTCATGCACACACATCTGACCAAAACACCAATTGACAAATTTCTGGACAACTAACACTTTTCCCATCAACATATTGTCCAACCTGACCTAGGGACTCTCATACCTCCTCCCAAGTTACCATGCAGCTCCAGGCAGCCTCACCTATCAATGCTCTGTTAATCAGGCCATCGGTTTGGGTGGACGGCCATGTTTAGGTTTTCAGCTGCGTCTTTCTCCTTCTATATTCAGAAAATGGATTGAGCAGACCTCTGTTGGATGTTTAAACCCAACTCTGCCTTAAACTTCCCCACAATTTCATCTCTGTGCTCTTTAACTTCTATGGTGCATGCTGATTTTTCCTTATGTCTTCATTTTCTGCATCGGCAACACATCCAATCAGAAGACAGTCACAATATGACAACCCCCTCCATGTAAACACCCAACAGCTCCCTAACCTCCTCCTGGCCGTCCTTGCATTCCTCTTTCATTTCATTAATTAGCCTAATTGTTTCTGAGCAAACAGGCTGACAAATTGCCGGCCGGTTGACTGTCCTCAGCCTACGGTGGGCTTGATTAAATGGGCGGACGTTTTAGTATGTGACAAACGGTTGTTGGACCAGGCTGATTCACAACATGTGATGAGTTATTGATCCTCCTTTTTAACCACCTCCAACCCCACAGCGTGTGTCTGTTTGCACTGACACATCAGATTTCGCAGTTTACCTCAATACCCAAGTCAGGGGGTTATTCTGCGCAGCAGAGTTAGCGTCCACTTCCATTAGCTTTCTTTCAAACTGTGGAAATACATTTATTTTAAAGGCCTTTAGTTTAATGACATAAAACAGAACATATTTAAAAACATAAAAAGATATCAGTAGTTTGTGGAATTTTAGTTTGATAAAACCGATGCAATCAGTAATTCATGAAAGCTAAATCATAGCATCTGTCACACCTAAATAAATGGATGTACGTTTAGGTCCGACGGCCCCCTTTGTTCTCTGTTCTCGAACTGATTCAGCAGTTTCTGCGGTATGAAAGGATCCATCGCTGAGATTTGTCCTCTGTGCTTGATTTGCAGAGAACAAACACTGATCCAAGATGCAGGTATCCCTCATGTCCTTGGACTTTGTGCGACCACAATACGATCTGGAATGTGTTACTCGTGCGGTTCGGTTTGCACCATCCGCAGAGCTCAGCTCAATCTTTCTCAGGCCCGTCTGGAATGTAAAAGAAGCAACCAGGGAGTTGAATTTACACTATTACTGAGGAATTGTTGTTAAAGTTAGTAGACTGAAAAATCAAGAAAACAGACATTTTCTTTTTGTATGATTGAGAATCTGTTGACAGGTCAACTAGTTATATTCAATACATTTAAATATTATTGAAAAATGAATTTATTGCAGTATCTCATTTCACTAAGTGAAACACGTTATACAGATTAATTACACACAGACAGATGTTTTCAAGCCTTTATTTTTGATATGTCGATTTTCAGCTTAAAGCTGATAAAAACTAACCTGACTCTAGCCATATGGATTTTGCGCCGCCTAGCTTCACTCACATCCATCTGGGACCTCTCCCACAAAGAGTGATTTCTCCAACCAATTTTATTGTCCAGCCAATCAGGACGCAGGGCTGGAGTTTCATAGATGTGACGTAGTGGAGAAGCGACTGTGAGGTGAGACTGTTTTGATTTAGACAACAATGGCAGCTTGCATCGAGGAAGCAAGCGTTAACATTGATGCTGCTATTTCTTCTGTGTTGTCCAATCTACCTAATATTGTTTCATTAAAAGAACATCAGAGAACGGCTCTGAAGGCTTTTGTTGGTGGAAACCATGTTTTCGCCCTTCTCCCGACCGGATTTGGCAAGTTTTGTTTTCCGGGGCGCGTCCGTGGCGGAGCGGTTAGCGTGAACCATGTTAGGAGGCCTTTAGTCCTCAACGCGGTCGGCCCGGGATCGACTCCGACCCGCGGCGCTTTGCCGCCTGTCTTCCCCCCTCTTCCTGTCAGCTCACTGTCAATAAAATGCTTGCCACTAAAGCCGCAAACACATTTAAAAAAAAAAAAAACTTTTGTTTTTTCCTGCATCGCTCTCACAGCGTCACGGGTTAGCTTCAGTGTGAGTGGTTGAAATAACACGTTGATAAAGATGACAGACAAGTGGCTTATCCAATCATATGCAAGAAGTTTTGATAAGGCCCAGCCTTCAAAAAAGGCAATTCCTATGGAGAGGTCCCAGATGGATGTGAGTGGAGCTAGGTGGAGCGAAATACATCTGGCTAGGGTCAGGTTAGATAAAAACAGGACATTTAGAGATAGGTACAAGTTTAACACCTCCCGACCAGTAGATGGCGAACTCGCACTCACCAGCTCTCCTTCCAACCTTCAGTTGTACTGTTTGTCTGCTGGTTGCCAACATAGATTTCCCATGGGCCAGCGCTACCTACTGGAGCTAACGTTTCAGCGTGGCCGCCATTTATGGATGGGTCTCTCTCGCGACCCCAGTGCATTAATTTGTACTGAGGATACTGTTTGCCCAACAAAAAAAAATCACATCTCTCTGAATTTCTACCTGATTTTCAGACAGTTGGGTTTGTTACAAACGTCAGGGAACACAGACACAAAAAGAGAAGCACACATTGATCCAGGAATCCTTTCTATTTTATATGGTAATAGCAGATGATCTGCCTCCCCTGGATGGTGTCACAGCTAACAGAACGCCAGACCAGGTGTCGCTACTATGAAGAAAAAAAAAAACAGAGAACAAAAAGTTCAAAGTTGTAAATAACAACAAACAATGCAAAATTGGAGAACAGTAGGAGAACTTAGCAGAGTAAGAAAAATGTATGTCCTCTAGCAGCCTAAGCCTATAGCAGCATAACTAAAAAAAATAGCTCAGGATAACCCAAGCCACTATATAAGCTTTATCAAATAAGAAAGTTTCAAGCCTTGTCTTAAAAGTAGAGAGGATGTCTTTACCACATTCCTTCCGGTTTGGAATCATCCATCCAAGGTTTTATACCCACTTGTTCTAGCTTCAGTGGTAATTGGGCCAAACAGTCTTGTTTTTGGACCATGGAGAAGCCCAGAGTATACAGAAATGTACATGGGTTCTTTCTTGATGTAAAGCAGAAAGACCCCAAATTTGACCTTCTCACTGCAATGTGATAGTGTTACCAACAGCACCACTGTGCAGCTTCTGTTTACTGTCATTTATGACTTTATGTATCACATCGTATGATGTATACGTTGTGATGTTATAAAACAGGAAATCAGGTAAAACTACGTTTGGAATGCCATGTAGGAAAATAATAGTCTGGGTTTTTTTTAAGAATAAGATCCAATGTAAAGCAGTGAGTGGGTGCCCATTATTATCTCTGTTCAGTATCCTTGAAGTCATCAATCACTCAAAGAAGTCTCCTTTACTGCCACCACAGCGGCTGATTGGGAATCTGTCTGTGTAAGTATGTCCTCAGAATCCAGGTGGACAATCCACGGCCATCAAGCCCCTGTAGCTAAACATTTCAGATTGGAAAGCCTCCAAGTCCCTTTGACTGGATGTCTCTGCTGGATACAAGCACACCGGTGGCTTAGAATCAGGTTAACTTCCATACATCATCAACCAACAATTATCATTAGAGTTCTTTATTTGAAAAACAAAAAAGGTGGAACATCTAAAACATCAAGGATTTCTCCTTTCTTTGCTTAGTCTTATCACCCTCTTAAATGGTTAAGATAAATAGTAAATTACATTGAATTTTGTTTTTTTATGAATAAGTGGAAATGCTAGCTCACCATTTATCAGGTGGAGATGAACTCTGTTGCCCGGTCTCATGCCTCATGCAGGCATTGTTTTTATCTTAATAAGTTTCAATCACATCAAAAATGCTGAATGCTAAACAAAACGATCTAACAAAAAATAAACCGCTCTGACCTTTTGAGCTGTTCAAAGCAGTGTCGTTTGTTGATGTGTGCCACATGAACAGAAAGAGAGAAATAGAAACCACCAGTTAAAAAGAAAAATTCTACAGTTGCACCTAGCACGTGTTTTTTATTTATTTATTTTTTTGCAAATTAAATCAATGGGGAGTCGGCGCCCCCTGCTTGAGAGAGCAGGGATCCTATTTTACAGGCTTTGAGCAGGACCACGTTGCATTTTATCACACCACAACCAATGGACGTGACGTCCTTTATTTCCATTGGTTAATAGGAGGAGGATGCAGGGGCTCAACCAGCACACCATTTCTGTCATTGTTTTCAGGTGAAGACGCTATAAATAGTTTACCTGAAGCCTGTACCATCCAATTTGACCCTATGGCTAAAAAGGAAAAAAAAAATACTAGACTGTCATAAATAGCATTTCATGGTATAAAAAATTAAAAATTAAGATTTGCAAGGCATGGACTGTAGTTTGAATCAGTGATTCAATTACAAACCATAACCATCAATATTTGCAGAATAGGAAGCAAAAAATGCAAAGAATTGTTCATTACTATGTGTGTAAGGAATTTATATTATACAGTTCCACTTTCTGCTGCAAATTAACTTCTCAATCCTAGTATTTTTTTAGATCTTCTTGTATTTATATTAATTTAATTTTTAATCCTTTTTTAAGGTGTCTGTTTTTGTGGTAATTTGATGACATAATCAAACTTCCCTACGTCACTTTCCTGCATGGCTGTCCCTCTGCGCTCCTCCTCCCTGACAATTTTCCATGGTTCAATTACAATCACAGGAGTGTTTTCACACAAACGCTTATGCAAGTTAAAACGACACAGTTGCTGCTCTTGTATACAAAATATACTTGGTCTTGAAAACTTTTATATATGTATGCAAACCAGGATGCATGTATTTTGATTTTATTGCATTCTTTGAACTTTTTTGCAGTTTGCCCTCTGTTATCCTCTGTCTGATCCCTTTTTCTATAGAACCACTGAGCCTGTGGCATCATAGGACAACTCCTGGCTCCCTTCACTGGGATTAAATCAGATTAAGTAACACACACACACATATTTCCACCCGTCCTCAGTCTTGGTCTCACATTCACACACAAAACCTAACCGCCTAAAAAGCCTTTGACTCTTGTTCTTATTCTGAAATATAAATCCTAGCTAGCTACATGCTAGCTTTGCTGATCTGGATCTTATTACAGTTAAATTTGTTTATTAAGAAGACTGTTAGTATCTAAGTATAAACAATAATGCGGCGTAATTGTTGTTAAACAATGAATGAAATGAAGCACATGGACCTACTTTTCTGATTCAGAGCCCTTATGTAAGATTTTAAGTGAGTAAATGGCTGGTCTTTTATCGATTTAAGTATAAAAAGAACACACCGTATTCACAAATATAAGTATGTTTATATGTGCGCGTCTACGTCACGTTTCCGAGAGAAACTCACAGTTTAATCTTCATGATTCAGCAGCTGGTGGACGGGCGCGCGCACGCTGCTGATTGTGCTGCGCGAGCGCGCTCGGACCGGGCTCGCGGACGGAGCGTCGGTGCAGGATATCTCACGCAAACTCTGATTTTCTTTCACTACTTTTTTTTTTCAAAAGGTAAACAGAAAATTTTAATTAAATAAAACAACCGAAGTTGACGCTGATTTGACTGGGAGGGGAAAAAACACATGCAGGGTGAGTCTAAACTCTTATAGCTGCTGATAAAATGTAATGCGGTGTTAGGTTGAGGCTATAATACTGTTAAACTCCTGATTGTCCGCTTACCTGACGGTTTTCAGTTTTGGTTTGGGTGATGTCATCTCCTCCAAATGAATCTTTTTGACATGTTTAAAGCAGGATTCGTGTGTTCAATCACCACTCAAAACCACTGACTGTGTGAATATTGATGACAGAATACTATTTTTCCATCCTATTCTAAAATTAAATTTATTATAATAAGCAATATTATAAGTAAGTTTTCAATAATCAATGATAAAAAAGTAAAATTCTACTTATTGATTGGAGTATTTAATTTAAATCAACTGATAAATATTACTGGATCAATAATATTTCATTGTACAATTAGGACTGTATTTTATCTCTCTGGAGCTTCATAATCAGTGATGATACTGATGAGAGCTAGAAAAAAAATTTCTGTGGCCTATCTATAGCCAAGGAAATAAAGCTGACATTTTTAAAGAAACAGAAGAATCTATGCCTTTTAGGCATTACAATTTAGTATCATTTGGAGATCTTTTGTTTATTATATAGGTCATTTGGGAATTATTTGTTTATTTTATTGTAAATATCCCTTGGTTGTTTCAGTTTCAGTGCAGGATTTCACAAAATCCAACACTACAATGTTTAAAGATTTCTATTGTGTTATTCAGTTAGTTTTCAATGTATATGTTTTTACGCATCAAAACATTTTACTGTGCCACCTTAAGTAACTATATTGTTCCCTTTTCAATTTGAAAAGGGGAAAAAGGTTTTGTTTGAGGATTCAAAATGTGTTTATAGATCCACCAATAAAATGTATGCACTGATATTATACAGTTACAGGCTAAAAACGTTGTTATTATTATATTATTAGTGTTTTAATTTCCTTATGTTGAGGAAAACGTGTGGAAAATATTCAGATCTGATGAAAAGGATAAAACTTTGAAAAAGCTAGAGAGAAGGCAGCTTGAGAATGAAGTGGACACAGGGCTTGATTTGCCCCCATGATTTGAATGTTAATCCCCTTTTTATGTCTGAGTTCTCATGACCCCGTTGAAAACATGGCTGTGTTTTTCAGTGGGTTTTTAAAATGATGCAGTTGCTCTCAACAGAGCGACTTTAGTTAGCTGCAGTTAGTCCTGATTTTGAATGTCCCAGATAAAGCAGGAAGTGGAAGCTGTTCCATTCATAGCACCTGTGTCGGCACTCATAGATAAAGCAACTTTAAATCAAGTGGCCGGGCATGGCACGGGATTTTTTTAGAGAAGCACATGCTGGAGAGGAGGTGGTTGTTCTTTAACTCATTTTTTTTATCATAAATGTCTCCTGTAATATCTACTTTTCTTCTACTTTTCTTTTTACAATATTCTCTGAAAAAGAAATCACCCTATTACAGATTTCTTTTCTTTTTGCCTTTTTGTCACACTTGAATGTTTCAGATAAACCAACTAATTTCAATATCAAAAAAGGTATCCAGAGCAAACACAAAAATATTTTTTTTTAACTGATGATTTTATTATTAAGGGGGACAAAGAATGGCAACCAAATCAGCCTGCCCTTTTGTAAAAATGTTATGGCCTGATTACCGCTGACCTGTAGAATCAAGAAATCACTCAAATAGTACCTGTCTGGCAACAAGAAGCAGGTCAAAATATCCCAGCATGCCATTCCCATCTAAACAAATTTCAAAACAGATAAGAAGCAAAGACTCTGACACCTATAAGTCGGAAAAGGGAGTCCAGCAAGCCACAGTGGGAGCCATCATCCACAATTGGAGAAAACATGGAATAGGGGTAAACCTTCCCAGGAATTGCAGGCCTACCAAAATATTTCCTTTGTGCTTTGACAGAAGTCCAGGAGTTGACAAAAGAAACCAGAACATCTAAAGCACCATAGACCTCATTTGCATCTGTTAAGGTCAGTGTTGATAATCATACTATTAGAAAGAGACCGGGCAAAAAATGCCATCCATGGGTGAGCTACAAAACAAAATACGCTGGTGACCAAATAATGCAAAAATATGGTTATACATTCCCCCATAAAACTTCTCATTCATTTTGGGAAACATTTTATTGTGACTGGCAAGGAAAAAAAAGTGAACAAAACTGCCCCCCCCCCCCCCCCACACACCCACTTTAGAATGAGAATATCACAGTTGCAGTCAAACATGGCGGTGTTGGTTCGATGATATGGGCCAGCTTTGATTCTTAAAGAACTGCAGCTTGCTTCAACTGATTGAACCATAAATTCATCTCTTTGCCGGGAAAATCCTGAAGGAAAATGTCCGGTCATCAGTTGTTGAACGTGAGCTCGAGCACACTTGGGTTACCAGCAACTAAATTTATGAAGGGCTATAAAATGAAAAAAGCACAAATTAAGGTTTTGGAGTGGCCTAAACAAAGTCTAGACTCAAATTTTATTTAGACAGTGCAGCAGGACCTTAAGCTGGCTTGGATAACTTGTTTTGGTTTAATTAATTATATCCTCATTTGACAACAGCATGTCTGGATTTACAGACATCATCCTTATCTAATATTACATTTTATTTCACAATCTAAAACTTTTCAGTGTGATAATTAAAGTGGGGCAATTACTTTTTATTACAGCGCCGCTTTAGTGTCTCTGATCACTTTGTTGTATGATGAAGTTTAAATGAAGTTGTTTAGCAATTTATGTCACGTTCCATTTCGAACGTGGAACTGTGAATGACGTCACACGCGAGTTAACAGCGTTCCAGTTAACAAAGGGTGTGTCCCAATTCAGTGGCTGTATCCTTCAAACGGCCCAATGTACGTAGGTTGATTCCTTCAAAGGATGCAGCCGGTAAAGTGGGACACACCCAAAGTTGGAAGAAGTGGGATTCCTATATGGCAACAGCAAGGAAAGCTGCTGTGGTGCCTCTTACAAACGCCATTTAAAGCTGTAATTTCTACATGCAAACATCAGTTTTATTTTGTAAGACACCCCTGTGTCTTTTAAAATAACATGTTTCTATCACAGCTTACTGTTGTTGATGCGAGGAGCTGGCATACTGGATCCGAAAACCGGCTTTAAAATGTTTTTACAACTTTCCAAGTGAGAACTTTGACTTTATGGAGGGCATTCCAGTTGATTTTCCAGTGATTTTTTTTGTTTAGAGGCATAGTATCTTCTGAAGTAAGAAAGCAATAAATACTAAGTAAGCCCACATTCTCTTGCTGATGCATCGGTTATGGTGAAGACTCAACAGAGTAGCCAGGTGAACAGACCATAAACAGAACAGAATACAGCATCACAGCTGCAGGACAGTTGGATAAATGGCGGGTCTCCCTGAAAGCCATTGCATATGTGTTGTTCTGATTTTAACCAATAGGTCTCATTATTACTTATCGATCCTTTAATATACGTGCCGTACAATAACCGGTGCACTTTGTGCCATGTTTAATTGCCCTAATATGGACTTTATAGGCTTTAATAGTGTCAGAACAAACACGATTGCATGGCTCCATCGAGTTCACCCAAATACGGAAAGAAGAAATACGGTTGTAAAACCTCTGTTCATTCTTCACAGCTTCCCGACAGAAAAGAAAGATCCAGACAGAGGAAGAGAGTAGAGAGAGATTTTATTTTGTCCACTGTCACTGTTTAAATAATTGAAATGGGTCCAGAGAAAAGTTGATAGTAGATGAACGCTGCCTGCGTGTCTAAATTAGCGGCATCATACGCTGTAATATCACTTCACTGATGTTAATGGGGCCAAAACAACACTTTATTCAGGTGTTTTAGCAGATTACAGAAATAGAATAAGGATTACAGTAAAACATAATATTGCTTTAAAAACATCTACAATGTATTCCTCTTTATCATTTCAGTAAGGTGCGCCGAACCTATCCCAAGGTCTTGAGGTGCCCTGGGGCATCTCGAGACCGTCAACCCGTACCCACCTCAGTATGGCTCTCTGTTTTCCGCCCCTCCCCATCTCCTAACTCGCTCTTTCTCGGCGCACCTCTAGCCAAATCAGTGCTTTAAGCGAAAAACTAAGCTTTACTTTAGTGTCCCAGCTTAAGACAGAGACAGTCTCCCTCCAGAGGACAGACTGTGTCGTTTGACAGCCGGTGTCTCGAAGAGAATCATAGTTCTCTTCGTTGCTCTCCGCTACCTTTGAATGTTGTTTGGTACCCAAAACAAAAAAAAATAACCTTACCCATAACCCACCACGCAACCCGAAATCTGCAACTCGCCTATTAGCCCAGTCAAAGTCCAGATTTCAAGTAAACTGAAAGGGTGCGGCTGGACAAGAACATCCGTACATCCACTGTCTGTATCTTTTTGTTCCTTGTCAGCGTCACCTGGGAGCTGGTGAGTATCTCTAGTGCTTAGCGGTTTAGAGGCTGGGTACACACTGTACAGATGCCTGGCTCATCACAAGGCAGAGACGGTGGCCCACACTCATAGCTAGCAATTTACAATCTCCACTCAACGCAACATGCGTATTATTGGACCGTGGAAGGAAACCGAAGCGCCCGGATAAAACCTTTGCGTGAACTTTGAAAACATACAAACTCAGCACCGACAGACCTGAAGCAGGAGTTGAACCCGCGGCATTCTTGCTCCAAGACACAGCTGTCAACAACTGCACTCTTGTTCAGCCTGCTTAGCAACAAATACCTGCAAACTTCAGTCAGCCGAAGAAACCCTCAAGAAAAATTGGGCCAACATTCCTGCACAGTTTTGTAGGAGACTGTTTAAAGCACGGGCTTCAAGTCCCCGCTGCAAAATATGATATTTGAGCAGATAAGTGTCGGGTGTACTTACCTTTTTTCACGGTTAAATGTAATAGTTTGCCTTGCATGATCCGTTTATGGACAACTAATAATTTGCTATGAAAAATACAAGCTTACCGACACCGGACCAAATTAATTTTGGACTAATACTTGTTAAATGCTGCTGGTAGGTGTTTTGCTTGGAAAGGTCCCTGCAGTTTTCTTCATCGCCGATTTTAACATATAAGAAGCACAATAAATAAAGTCTTCTTAAATGGTTCCTTACAATAAGACATTAAAAACATGTGAATAAACAAACCTAGTGCACTATAGAAAATAAGTACTTTACCTGACTGCAGTGTCTCCAGTTAAACTTAGAATAAAATAACCTGGTATGGAGCATGGTCTTTGATGGTCCTTGATCTTGTGGATGTTGGAGTCTCTTGGTCTTTTGAGCTTCCTCCTCTGCTGATGAAAATGATCACCAGCGCTTTACAACGTGGGAATTTGAAAAGTGAAGCAATACTGAATAAAGTGCATCAAATCTCATTTATATGGTCAATGGTAAAAAAATTTAATAACCTCATAATTTCTCCATGTTGTAAAAATATCTAAGTTTACCCTTTGCGCCGTTTTTCTGTTTGTTTTGTGGCCAAACATTGTGGCGTGCATTATGGCCATACCTCCGTGCTTTGGTTTCATCTGACCACAGCTCATGGCTTCAGAAGGCCCAGGGATTCAGATACAACTCTGGAAACTAAAGTTATGCTGTTATATTATATTAGAGACAAGAGGCTTTCCCATTAGAACCTTTCTGAACAAGTCATGATTGTTCAGCCCTTTTCAGTTTATACTTTGATACATTTTATTTGCTTTACATCCATGGAGCTTTTAGTTTAGTTTTTTTCTAATCCTCTGTGAGTTTCTCAAACTCTCTATGGATTGAATTTAATAGAGTGCCTATTCCTGGGAAAATAGGCAGCTTCCTTAAATGTCTTCCATTTGTGAAAAATCCTTCTCGTTCTTGAATGATTCCCCCCAAAACTTTGGAGATGGTCTTACAACGCTTGGTGTGCAGCAACAAATTCATCCCTAAGGTAACTACAGATGTCGCTTAGCTGAAACATGTGACAAACTGTAAAACACTTCTGTTTTAGCTGTGACGTTTTGTAGTAAAATAGCATTCATATAACCAAAAACAGTTTCACAAAATATGTGTGCCCTCTGATGAAAAACTGTCATTTGTCCACTGATTTTGTAGTCTGTTCAAGTGTTTTGCTTTTAAAGTTTTAAACTGACCCATAGGTTCATGGTATGGTGACTGATCAGTTTTGCCTCCTCCAGAAATGAAAACTGCACACTACAACCGTGCAATACTGGGAAATTGAGAATAAAACAGGATACTTGCCATGCCTTAACACAATATATATTTCTATTAAACTATTGAAGAATTGGAGCTAAGAATGAAAGTCGAATGTTCGTGTCACTTTTTTTAATTTTTTACCTTAATTACTTGGGGGCTTAATGTAATAGAGCAACACAAAATAGTGCATAATTGTAAAAGGAGAAGGAAAGGATTCAAGTGTGACGTGCATTTGTATTCGACTCCCTTTACTTGGTTGCCACTAGTTACTAAATAATGCTTCTGGGTTCTGAAATCACCTAATTACAAACACAACTATTGTGAATGTTTTAAAGCATTAAACATAGAAGCAGCTAAGAGGTCCATGTTAACTCTGGAGGAGCTGGAGACCTCCACAGATCAGGTGGAGAATTTGTTAGGTCTACACTCCATGAATAATGCCTTCATGGAAGCGTGGCAGGAAGAAAACTGTACGAAAACCTGTTTGCATTTTGCTACAAGCTGTGTGCAGGACACAGTAAACATGCGGCGAAACAAACCAACTTTTTGAATTGATATGCAAATTGCTGTGAAGGCGGATGGAAAGCAACACTGCACATCACTCTGAAAATATACAGTTAAAGACTTTGGCAGAAGAGGCTTTTAAACATCAGAGACAAACTAAATTGGCTAATCCTGAAATAATACTTATTTAAGGCTGTAAAAGACCAAGGTTCTCCTTTTAGCGTGGAAATTACCTTAAAGATGCAGTCTTAGTCACAATTCAATTGTTTGATTCAAAGAAAATGAATGTATTAGAAGGCCTAGTCAAAGTCCAGAGCTAATTTAAAATAAAAATCTGCCAAGACTTGAAAAGTGATGTTCATAGACTTCAGCTTCAACTGTTTTGCAAGGAGGGATGAACGAACACACACCTGTCTCTAGATTTGCAAAGAAATACCCCAAAAGACTAACAGCTATGTTTGCAGTAAAAGATGATTCTACAAAGTAACGAATAAATGTGGCTGAACAAACAAAACACTGGAAAATACATCCTTTTTCCTTCACTTCTCAGTTATATAAGACTCAGTGTCAGCCTGTCCCAGAAAACTCACTCAAACACATTCAAAGTTGGAGGATGAAACATGAATAAATGTGTTAAAGTTCAATGCATATAAATACTTTAACAAGACAGAGAAGATGTGGGATCTATTACTATATGTCATGGTTTTCAGGTGACGAGCCCACATGCAGATACGATCGGGAGGCAAAGCACAGTTTTAAGATGTTTATTTTAGGAAACAGGCAGATCTATGGACGGAACTACGGGTGAGTCGGCTGGGTCAGAACGTCAAGGCTGGCGAGTCTGTAAGAAAGAGGAAGTCAGGAACTCTGAAAGTTGAACCAGGGGAATTGCTAGAAGTGCGCTGCTTACCATTTAGCCGGGCGGACCTAACCGGGAAGAAGTAGCGTCGGGAGTACTCTATGATTCTACTCAGCTGGAGTTAGGCGGCTGGTGGCTGAGGACGGCTGATGTAACTGGCGAGGGATCCTGAGCGAACCTCGTCGGCAACGGTTGACAGATGGATTGACTAGAGTGAATGCAGAACCAGCAGGAACCGGGAGAGGGGAAACTCAGGCATCGCTGGGTAACATCCAGGAAGTATGAGGGGAGCGCCAGAGCAAAATCTGAGCAGGCGGTTCTGCTGGTCTGTTTCTTCGGAACGAGACGTCAAGACGGGTGAGTGCATCCAAGCACAAAAATCTGAGGCAAACAGAGATCCAAAAATTAGTCAAAAAACGAAGAGCAAAAACTCACAAGCTGGTTTCCGAGCGTAGGGACAGAGGCCACGTCGTACCACGACTGGTTAAGGCTCTGGCGTCTTCCATCTGTCAGCGCTCTGCTTAAGAAGCCAGAGGAAGCCGCCTGCAACGAGCTGCAGGTGTGGGCCACGCCTCCTCAGCCAACCAGACACACCTGTGGAATAGAGTTAGAGTAGAGCAGCACAGAGAATCCTGACACTACCCCCCCCTCAACGGCCGCCTCCTGGCGGCCCAGACGAAGAGGTGCTGGGCTGAGTAGCCCAAAAATCTGAAATCAAGTCCTTATTCAATATAGTAGCTGCGGAAACCCACGAGCGCTCCTCAGAGCTACAACCCTCCCAGTCGACGAGGTATTGGTGACCCCTACCTCGCCGACGGGCATCCACAACCCTGAGAACCCGAGGGTTCTGACTGTCCTGGGAGGGTGGAGGGGGTCCGGAAGGAGGGCACAAGTTGCTGTCCAAAACGGGCTTGATCTGGGACACATGAAAAGTAGGGTGTACTCGGGAGTGAGGGGGCAGACGTAAACGGACGGTGCTCGGGTTAATCACCGTCTCTATCTCATAGGGACCAGTGAAACGGGGAGCAAGCTTCTTAGCGGATGGGTTGGACAAAACGTCTCTGGAGGATAACCAAACCTTCTGACCGGGGCGATACTGAGGAGCTGGTCGGCGGTGCTGGTCGGCAAACCTCTTGCTCCGCTCTGCGGTGCGAGTGAGGGCAGTGATAGTTGTTCTCCAGATGTCCTGGCAGCGAGCAATGTAGTCGTTTACGGAGGTGAAGGGAATCCTGAGTTCATCTGTGGGTAGAAGTGGAGGCTGATATCCTAAAGCAACCTCAAAAGGTGAACGTCCAGTAGCTGAGGTGATGTGTGAGTTGAGGGCATACTCCACCCAGGGCAAAAACTTGTTCCAGTCAGAGGGTGAAGATGACGTAAGGCAGCGGAGAGTAGTTTCTAATTGCTGGTTCATGCGTTCCGTTTGGCCATTAGTCTGAGGATGATATCCAGAGGTGAGTGTATAACGGGCACCCAGAGCAGAGCAAAAGTGCCGCCAGACCTGGGAGATAAACTGAGGACCCCGGTCAGAGAGGATGTCAACAGGGATGCCGTGAAGTTTGAACACATGTTTGATAAGAAGCTGGGCTGTCTGGAGGGCGTTGGGTAATTTGCGGATAGGAATAAGATGACAGGACTTAGAAAACCGATCAACTACCGTCAAGATAGTTGACATACCTTGGGACAAGGGGAGACCGGTAACGAAATCAATCGCAATGTGGGACCATGGACGTCTGGGGATGGGAAGAGGATTTAACAAACCGGAAGGTGGCTGCGTAGAAGACTTATTCTGGGCGCAAACGGGACAGGCGAGAACATATTCTCTAACATCCTTAGTCCATGAAGGCCACCAGAACCGCCGGGAGACCTGGGACTGGGTTCTATAAATGCCCGGATGGGCGGAAAACTTCGTGTCATGACTCCAACGTAGAACCTCAGGACGAACAGACTGGGGAACGTACTTAAGCCCAGGTGGCCCTGTACCTGGGTCCGGGTCTAAAAGTTGGGCCTGTCTGATTCTGTCCTCCAGATCCCAATGCAGCGCTCCAACAGTACAAGTGGGAGGAAGAATCGGTTCCGGCTCCCTCTCATGTTCAAAAGAGGTAAACAGACGGGACAGTGCATCAGGCTTGACATTTCTGGAGCCGGGTCTGTAGGTGATGGTGAGGTTGAATCGAGAGAAAAACAAAGACCAACGGGCCTGTCTTGAGTTGAGTCGACGGGCTGACTGCAGATAGGAGAGGTTCTTGTGATCTGTCCATATTATGATGGGCTGCTCGGATCCCTCTAACCAGTGCCGCCACTCCTCCAACGCTAGTTTAATAGCTAGTAGCTCACGATCACCTACATCATAGTTCTGCTCTGCCGGTGATAAACGACGGGAGAAGAACGCACAAGGGTGCAACTTACAGTCAACCTCCGACTGTTGGGACAAAACCGCTCCCACCCCGGTATTAGAGGCATCGATCTCTAAGATAAACTGTTTGGCTGGGTCGGGGTGAACTAGTATGGGAGCCTGGGAAAAACGGGACTTAAGTTTACTAAAAGCCTCCTCGGCCTCTGGACTCCAGACATAAGGTACCTTGGGGGAAGTGAGAGCATGTAAAGGAGATGCTACCTGACTATAGTTCCTGATAAAGCGCCGATAGAAGTTAGCGAAACCAAGAAAGCGTTGGAGCTGTTTGCGCGACTCAGGAACAGGCCATTCCACCACTGCCCTTATCTTCTCCGGATCAGACTTCACCTGTCCGCCCTCTAAAACCAGACCAAGAAAGGAAACAGAAGACTGGTGAAAATCACACTTCTCGGCCTTAACAAATAAGCGATTCTCTAATAATCGCTGGAGAACAAGACGGACGTGTTGTTTATGTTGTTCTAGGTCACGAGAGTAAATCAGGATATCGTCAAGATAGACGAAAACAAAAACATTCAGAAAATCCCGAAGGACATCGTTCACTAATGCTTGAAAAACTGCCGGAGCATTGCACAAACCAAAAGGCATGACTAAGTATTCAAAGTGACCTAGCGGGGTCTTAAAGGCCGTTTTCCATTCATCCCCCTGTCTCACCCGAACCAAATGATAAGCGTTGCGCAGATCAAGTTTAGTAAAGATCTTAGCGTTCTGAACTGGTTCGAGGGCTGAGGATAATAGAGGGAGCGGGTACTTATTCTTAACGGTTATTTGGTTAAGCCCTCGATAATCGATACAGGGTCGAAGGGTTCCATCCTTCTTACCAACGAAAAAAAAACCCGGCGCCCAATGGGGAGGATGAAGGACGGATTAACCCCGTAGCTAGAGATTCCCCTATATACTTCTCGAGCGCTTGACGTTCTGACCTGGAGATGTTGTAGAGCCGACTCACCGGTAGTGGAGCCCCAGGCAATAGGTCAATAGCGCAATCGTAAGGGCGATGTGGGGGAAGTGAACAAGCCTGAGTCTTACTGAATACCCTCTGAAGATCGTGGTATTCCTCCGGAATTAGCGAGAGGTCAATAACGTCCCCAGATTCTGTCTCAGGGGAAGGGGTAACAGATACAGTGCGAGCGGACTGTAAGCAACGAGAATGACAAGCAGGTGACCAAGATTCTAATCGGGACTCGGCCCAGTTAAACTGCGGGCTGTGGACACTTAACCAGGCTAAACCCAAAACAACGGGTGAACGCTTGACAGGGAACACAAAAAACGAAAGTTGTTCCCGGTGGTTACCCGAAACTATCACTACTAGTGGTCGAGTGCGATGGGTGATTAAGGTTAAACTCTGCCCATCCAAGGACGACACCCGGAGAGGCTCGGGTAAAGGTTCGACCGGCACACGAAGCTGATCCACTATGGTTTGGTCAATAAGGTTGAAGTCCGAACCGGAATCAACTAGAGCCGAGACATCGAAAGTATCTTGATCAAACATTAACGTCACTGGTAAATGTAAGCGAGAAAGAGATGGCGCCTTAGTGACTACTCGGGGGCTAGAACTACTAACGCCCACCGTTCTCCCCGTTACGAACGGTGGACTGGATCTTTTGGCCGAACCGGACAATCTTTAAGGAAATGACCTTCCCCTCCACAGTATAGACATAAGTTGCCCGCGAAGCGCTGTTGACGCTCCTTATTGGTTAAACCAACCTGGCCCAACTGCATGGGTTCGGGAGGTGATGGAGCGGACCGCGGTTCCCTATGGGTGAGCGTGGAAGAGGTGGATGATCGCATGACTTGGTTCGGTCTAACTCGGCTCCGACTACGTAGCCGGGTATCCAACCGGATAGCTAGCGCCACAAAATCCTCAAAATCCCCGGGTTCCTCCACCCGGGCTAATTCATCCTTAAGGGATTCATCAAGAGCCTGAAAAAATACTGCCTTTAACGGTCTTGGTTGCCAATCCGCCGCTGCGGCAACCGTACGAAACTCCACTGAGAAGTCAGATACGCGTCGACCGCGCTGTCTTAACGAGAGGAGATGACGAGACTGTTGAGCTGAATCTAACTCGGGCGAAAAAATAGTTTTAAACTCGGTAACGAATTCCTGAAAGGTAACCCCGAATGACTGACAATCAGGGAATCGAGCCTCAGCCCAACTAAGTGCCTTACCTGTTAGGAGTCGTAATACATAAGATATCTTAACCTCATCTGAGGCGAAAGTCTGGGGGGATCGGTTAAACACCAGTTTACACTGAAAAAGGAAACCTCCGCAACTCCCATGGTCACCAGAGAATTTCTCCGGACTAGGTGACGCGCCCTCAAGTGGCGGAGCCCAAAGCTGATTATCAGTGCTCGGAGCGACGGGAGGCGGGGTGCTAATGTTTTGAGTGACAGGCGACGTCATCGCGGAAGTAACTGTGTCCATGAGCTGGCTAAACTGAGCGGCTAATCTATGAAGCTGTTCCTGTGTTGAATTGACGGCTAAACCTAGCGACTGCATCTGCTCTTGCTGTGCGGCTAACTGCCGCCCGAACGTATCCGCTGGACTTTGGTGGCCAGAGCCTTCTTCTGTCATGGTTTTCAGGTGACGAGCCCACATGCAGATACGATCGGGAGGCAAAGCACAGTTTTAAGATGTTTATTTTAGGAAACAGGCAGATCTATGGACGGAACTACGGGTGAGTCGGCTGGGTCAGAACGTCAAGGCTGGCGAGTCTGTAAGAAAGAGGAAGTCAGGAACTCTGAAAGTTGAACCAGGGGAATTGCTAGAAGTGCGCTGCTTACCATTTAGCCGGGCGGACCTAACCGGGAAGAAGTAGCGTCGGGAGTACTCTATGATTCTACTCAGCTGGAGTTAGGCGGCTGGTGGCTGAGGACGGCTGATGTAACTGGCGAGGGATCCTGAGCGAACCTCGTCGGCAACGGTTGACAGATGGATTGACCAGAGTGAATGCAGAACCAGCAGGAACCGGGAGAGGGGAAACTCAGGCCTCGCTGGGTAACATCCAGGAAGTATGAGGGGAGCGCCAGAGCAAAATCTGAGCAGGCGGTTCTGCTGGTCTGTTTCTTCGGAACGAGACGTCAAGACGGGTGAGTGCATCCAAGCACAAAAATCTGAGGCAAACAGAGATCCAAAAATTAGTCAAAAAACGAAGAGCAAAAACTCACAAGCTGGTGTCCGAGCGTAGGGACAGAGGCCACGTCGTACCACGACTGGTTAAGGCTCTGGCGTCTTCCATCTGTCAGCGCTCTGCTTAAGAAGCCAGAGGAAGCCGCCTGCAACGAGCTGCAGGTGTGGGCCACGCCTCCTCAGCCAACCAGACACACCTGAGGAATAGAGTTAGAGTAGAGCAGCACAGAGAATCCTGACACTATATAGATACCACATTGTTCCAGTTTGAAGAAGAAAAACCAGAAGCTTGGCTTCAGTTCACATTACTGTTTAACACATTTTTAGGGACAAGTAAAAGTTTTTGCACAAACTAACTCTGAACAGATGGGAAACGTTCAGATATAATGACAATTCTCTTTAAATATATGCAATCTTTTATGGCAAGTATGTCATTTTTTCTAAACATATTTTATGAAGTTACAAACTATTTAGCCACTTACCATAAAGACACTGGTTTCTTCTCTACCGTCTATTACCATGTGATGCAGACGTGGCTAAAATTATATATATTCTTATCTAAACAAACTCAAGCTGCTTTTCATGGATGATCTTTGTAATGAAGCTGTCCAGGTTTTTAACATTTTACATTTACTGCCATACAGATTTATGTGCAATATGCCAATACAACGTGACATTGTTGGCAACATCGACGGCGCTGGATTTTTTTTCATTGCGGTAGCTTAGCAGTTGCTGTTTGACAGACAGGAGTTGCTGGCCGAAAGAGAAACTTCTCCATTTTCAAACTCACCATTAACCTACAAGTTTACCGCTTTACTGATTGAGGTTAACCTCCCTTACATGATATTGCAAGATTTTTCTAAGGTCAAAAATATAAGGATTAATCAATTAATGACTGTGTTGAGAAATCTTTATATTTGAAATTAAAATTAACCCAATACTAAATTACTACGGTGTATTTTCGGTATCCATAACAAAAATCTTGCCGTTGCTCTCAATTCAAATGTCTGCAGTAGTGTGGAGTTCCAAGCTTTATATTATTGCCCAAAAGGGCAATGCTAAGGGGTGGACCAGTTTCGATTTAATTTGAGCCCTTTTGGGCAATAATATAAAGCTTGGAACTCCACATTACTCCAGACATTTAAATTGAGAAAGCTTTCTGGATGGGAAGCGAAACGTCTTCAAACTTCAGAAAAAAGTCCTGTTGTTTTGTTTTTTAACTTTCTTTTGGGATGCAACAGTTTGTTAACGCACTGCTGCATCATTATAAACCCTCCGGATTACAGTTTGGTATTTATCTCTGCATGCAGCTGAGGGAGGCACAGCAGCAGAAATGTTTTACTTAGCGGAATAAGAATGGGTGCCGGCATGATGTCTTGTTTGTGTTTAATGTAGGGTGCTGTGAAAAGCTTTTACTGCAGCATGTTAGAATCAGAATCAGAATCAAAATGAAGTTTAATCGGCAAGTAGGTTTGCACTTACAAGGATATGTTTTTCTCAGGAAACTTTAGACTCCTTTTATAACTTTAATCAGACAAATATCAGTCTAGGATAAAGATTGTGCTATTTCTAAACCCTCTTGGAGGTGACTGCAAAGTTTTCATGTTTGTTCATTTTATTTCAGATGTTCGAGTTTTGCATCGTGCACATAAAGCATGAAAAATGTCTGCTCCGTGAAGAGACGTTGCATAGATTAGCCCAGCTTAAAATAAAAGAGATGAAGAACAATGTGTTTGGCTGTGAGCCACGTGACTCTGAGAGACGGATAGCCAATATGTGGCCTGGTTTCTGACCTTCACCGATCAATAAGAGGTATCGACGTCTCCTTTGCGGCTTCACTCTTTTGTGTTTTACATATGTGCACGCTTGTTAATCCAACTCTTCCGTTAACAGCTTGTTTGCAGCAATCAAATACTTCAAACAGTTTGTAAATGTGCATTATGTAAATCACACTTTTTTTAATTTAAAACCAGGATATACGAAATGGAAAAAACACAGAGTACAAAACACAGCTTATTCAGAACCAGATCAGCACCTCTAAAGTCACGTTTTTCTATGCGCAACAATCTGTTTCTATAACATCTTTACATGGTGCGATAATCTGGAGGGAAACAGGACTCTGGTTGCTGAAGGAGAGACAGGAAAAAGAGAGGATAGAAACATAATCTGTGATAGTGAAGTAGGTTATCGAGGTATTAGCTTAATCTAATATAAACGGAAACATATCTTTTTTCTTTTAAGTAAAATATCAAGAAATTTTCACTGTGAAAATAAAACAAGAAAAACCCAAATAAACACTATGATTGTTAATTTTTTTTTTTGCTTTCACAAGTCATTTTCAAGTGTTGATCAACTTTCTGAAAGGACATGAGTAAACTGATAATGTGTTCAAACTTCAGGTTTTTAAAACTTTTTCCATTTATTATTCAACAAAATAAGGAAAAAACAAAAAACAAATCTATAACAGAGAGAGGTATGAAAATATAAAAAAGGTGCACTAATCTGGTTATATGAGTGTGCTCGCCCTGAGACTCCCACCTTGTTGCATCACCTTTGTCTGCTCTGTTCAGCATCCTACTGTACGTCTTGACTTGGTAATATTTGCCCCGTCTACCTATAAAGTTCCCAAAATGTGATGACATCTCTTCTCCCCAGCCCTCTTCAGGGGTGTAAGTTTATGTTTTGGACTCTGGTTAGTCTGTTAGCAGTGACTCCATATAACTGGAGTCACTGCGATGTTAAACCAGGAAATTATTCTCCACGTCCAGTTCTTTAGCAGAGATTGTTGTCTTTGAAATTTTTTTCTTTACTCTTCTCCTTGCTGACAACTTTTTGCGGTTATATTATTTTTAGTTTTTGTAACCTGTCTGTAAATTATGGCTTTAACAAAAAAGATCCAAATGCACATGATCAATTGGTAGGAAAATCCTACTAGGATGGCCAGACAAAAACTGTTGAATTGCGCTAGATAAATGTCACACAAGTTTTCAAATTATGATCTCAAATTTTAAAATCTCCAGACCTGAGTGGTATTACAGGGAAAACAACATATGTAGTATTTGGTGATGGCAAAATTCAGAATTAATGTTCCATCAATGCTGCAATCTCATCATGCAGTGTGCTATTGAATCAGCCCTTCCCAACCTCTCTGTCCAAGGAATACGAGCAGGAAATGACTCCAAGGTTGCAGCCAATATCTAATGTATTAATCAAAACTAAAACAACCTTCTGAGCAACACTGAAAACACAAACTACACTCAGTGCAACGAGAAAGAGCTGAAATGGTGGCTTTTCTAACTTCTGGTAGCAGCTAGCAGTGTTGCAGTGCCAATATTGGCTTATGAACAAGAACAACAGCTAGAAATTTGGGTTCAGTTGTGAAATCTTATTTTATAACAATAATTTTGTTAGAAATTGCTTTTAATTTTAAAATATATATTCTGCTCCTGCTTCTTTCAACCGACCACCACCTTTCCTCCTCCAGTTCAAATGACCTGGGATCTTCCCCACTTTATATTGAAAATAAATGTTTTGATTTACATGATGACAATAAAAACTAGTGAGCTGTGTTTTACGGTCCTTCATGATGAACCTACTCAGAGTTGTGTTGTGGAAACACTTCAATAAATCCTTTTCAGTTTAGAAAGTTGTTTGTACTATTCCCAAAAGAACTAAAAACTCTGACATGTTCAGTAATGGATAAGCTGTGTTAAACGCCACTAACATGTATAAAAAATCAGTATCCTGCTCGGTCTCATCATCCATTTTCTGTTTTATCACATTTAAAGAGGCAAGGAGATTCTTGCAGGTTTCCCAGATTTTTTTTTTGTCATATCAACAATAATTTCACATCAATCAAGAACTTTATGAACAACAAACACCAAGACCTAATAATTCATTTTATCAATTATTATATAATAAGAATTAATGTGTTGAGCCAGACAGTGCTGCATTTTAAATATCGTTAATTAACAGGCAGGGTACCTCTGCAGGAGCAAGCTGCTGATCTGTTAAATCTGACAACAGAAAATGTGCTGTTACTCTCTGTTTTATGGCTTAAACTGCAAAAAGAGAACTAAAAATAAGTAACATTTTATTGAAATGAATGTATTTGCCCTTGATTTGAGCAGGTAAATAAGATTATTTGCCAATGGAATGAGTATTTTTACGCGTAAAATAAGATAATTAGACATCCTGCACTTGAAATAAGATGATGGAGATTAATTGTTCCTATTTTAAGTGCAAAAATCTTATTCCATTGGCAAATAGTCTTATTTACCTGCACAAATCAAGGGCAAATACATTCATTTCAAGAAAATTTTACTTATTTTTAGTTCTATTTTTGCAGTGTAGAAGTTTTTGTTTAAAAGGCCTTTAACCATCATTCGCCCGGCTGTATCTTTCCTGGCTTCACGTTGAGCAGGAGAGCAGATCAACGTCACTTGAACAATTTTCCAACATACCCTCCCAATGAATGTTCTCGCATCAAGAGCAGTTTAAGGTATTTGCCACCTTGACGTGATAACGTGTTGCAACAGAACGCTCTCACGGCGGCAATGTTGCACACAAGCGCACGGCCGTCCCTCGTCACCTCCTCCAACCACTCTGACACATTGCAGACCTGAGAGATTGTTTTATTTGGCAGTTTCCTGGAGGGACAGGTAGTTCAGTCACCAAGGTCATGACAGCCTCCTCATGCATTCATTCGTTAACCTTTTTTTTATTAAAGCTTGCAATAAAATTGGATTACGATTTTCATAAAAATATTTTTTTTGTTTTCTGTTTTAATATTAAAGAAGTTACTCCAAATTGTTGCTTTTCTTTCCAACTAAACATTTGAACGAACAACTTTTTTTTTAAGTATTTATGAAATTAATTGCTAGACAGCTGTATAGCATTAAATATAGCTTTAAACATGAAATGTGTGTTGTTGTTTTTTTTAATACCAAGTTGTATTGTTGCAGGTTGTTTGACCAATGGAGTCAGTTCTTCCTAAAATAGTTGTTCTTCTCATGATTCTCATTTCCCCTAATTTCTTTTGTTCATTCATGATGCTGGTTTTGATCAGGCTCTTAGCTTTCTTTACAATTAAGATGTTTACGCTTTCTTTTGTGCTAAATCTAGCACTTGCCAACATGTACCATACCTGGTGCATTTCTTTTGTGTTCTATTTGTTATGCAAGTCTGCTGAGGATTAGCAAACCCTGCTGTGAGCATTACAGAAGCCCAGAGTGCAGCTTTAATCCATCGCACATCGCTACGCACACATCAGCACCGTCTCATTACCCCCAATCAACCCATGGAGACAGTTTATCCTGGTTCTTCATCCGAGCCTCAATCTCGGTCATTTGCCAATAAACTCTCATACCATGTCAGTCAAACGGTCATTGTGTTCATATCTCCTGGTGTCGTGTTCAGAAAAGCATCTTTTTGTATGTTGACCTTGAACCGATGAGTGTTTTCTCTAAGACTTGATGAACTGGACGGTAAATTGGTTTTGTTTGTTTTACCTTGTTCCCAGTATTTATTGTAAAGTTAGCAAAATGTTTTGTGTCACTTTCGGATCGGCGTGTTCCCAATAGGATTTTACCACTTTTCATATTTATCACCTTACGGCCACATACGCTGAGCTGTCTTATTTGGAATTTTTTTGTGATAGAGCAACACAAAGGAGTCCATCCATGTATTGCAGAAGGGAAGGTATTCATGCTTTTCACATTTTTCACAAGCGAAAAGCTGTTTGAATTATGAAAAGTGCGGCTTGCATTCATTTTCAACCTTTTGAGTTCACCTTGGTGTAGTTTAGTCTTGGTTTAAATACAGCTCTTCTTTGAAGGCCTTAGAGGTTTGTTAGAGAACAGTAATGAGCAAACAACATCCTGTAGACCACAAAGCTTCTTCTACAGATCCGGGATGATGTTGTGGAGAAGTTCATGGCACTGTTTGGTTATATACTGTAGTTATACAGCAGCATTTAATGATTTTCAATATCTGACAGAGCACTTCACTGATAACTACAGAGATCCACATCTCAGTTGGGGAGAAACTGTTTGGTGTGTGGTTCACAAATCTGGCTTTAACAGAAGAGTTGCAACAAAAATATGACAAAAGTGCCATTTACATTTTTCCACAGTCCATTTAGGGAACACAGCAAACATGTGGTAGAAAGTCTTGGGTCAGATGAGACCAAAATAGATAATTTTTACCTACATGCAAAACACTCACACCATACATCTCCCTGAACACACCTTCCCCACGAGGCGGTATAACGGTGGCAGTAGGGGTGGACGATAACTAAACAACAATATATATTTATATATATATCAATCGACAGTCACATGGAGGGATGGAAAACAAAAAGGATTAATAAAAAGTTAAATATAACTTTTGCATTCTAGCCTATCATGTAGGTTAATACTAATTACATCCTCCCAACCAATCATAAACACAGACCCAGGAATGAACCATCACCAAGCTCCGCCCCCTTAAATGATGTCAGAGAACACATTCATTTCTTGCAGTTTTGATAAAAAGTTGGTTGAGTAAAGGGTTTGAATTCAGTGTTTGTGTGTTTTTGTTATCTAAAAATTGGTAATTAAGCAACAGCATAAAATGCCCAAGACTGCACTTAAAATATATGTTTAGAGTTTTTTCATAATTATCAAAATCAATCAATATGATTTCTGTTTTATCAATATTCTTTCTTCCTATATCCTACGTCCAGCCCTAGGTGGCAGCATCATGCTGTGGCGATTTTTCTCCCCAGCAGGAACAAGCTGGTCAGAGTTGATGGGGAAATAAATAAAGCCAAAAAAAACAGAGAAATGCCAGAAGTCTGTAAAAAGGCTTAAAAATGGGGTTGTGGTTCACATGAATACGCAACCAGAACCAGGGGTGAAATGTTGCTTGTAACATTTGCTCAAGTTGTTGTAATTAAGTACAGTTACACAGAAGCTGAACTTTTGCTTATACTTTAGTATAATTTGATTTGAGTATTTAAATCAGCTACATTTGAAATCACATCTGAGTGAAAAAACAAATACTGAAAGCAACGACAGCGATTCATCAGCTGGGTCATCCAGGTTGGAATGATCATGACCTGGATGACTGAGAATCTTCATCAGCATACTGTTGCATCATTTCTTGAAATTAAAACAAACGTGATCGGTTTTAGTGACTACCTGTTGGACTTTATTGGGGTTAGCAAAAACACATCTACTACAGTTGAAGTTGACTGCCAAGACAAAGAAGAAACCTAATGGTCATACTTAAGGGACCAGTTTAATATTGAGTATAAAAAGGTTTTATAGTGCAATGTAAACTCTGTTTACCTAAAGCAATCAAGTAATCTGCATTTAAAAACCTCAACATCAAACCTAAGCAAGCACGTGGAGTTTAGTGAAAAATAAAAACTACTTTTTTCATGGACAGTGGTGCATGACATGCTAATGCTTTTTTAATTAATCTTTTTTTAGATTTACCAGACATAATCCAAAGCTAAAAATAGCATCATTATCATGAAACAGGTGGCATTTAAATACTGCATCTAGGAGTCTGTAATTGGACAGTATCTGGTTTATGTCCAAGGCTATAACTATGTAAACATGCTAAATAATATTTAACAATTAGTGTAAATATCAGTTTAACCTCCAAGATATTCATGAAGTCAGATGTTGACATTTTTATTTGTATGTATCATTTTCATTTATAAACGTGCTCCTTTACTAAAAACAGTTTGAGAGCAATATCTCTCTTTCACTCTTTTCCTTTGTGAAATTCTGGAGAGGGTCTTTCTTCTGGTTATAAAGAAGTAACTAACTTTTACATAAAATAATAATTGAATGAGGTACTTTTTATTTTTACTTGAGTGATATTTTACACTTTACCTGTATTTAAAGGAGCGTAGCGCAAGTTCCAGCATTTTTGCACAAGTCTGCCCCCTCTGGCGACAAGTTGAAATGACACCAGTGTCGCGCACATGCATGGGAGAAAAGGAAAAGCATCTGCTGCTGCGACTGCTCAGCTCTTTTATTAAGAGGCTTGATTTTTTCTGAGGTAAGAAAGTTACAAATATTAAAGTAAGCCCCTGTTCTTCGCTAATGCATCGATTACGGCGGAGACGATTTGCTCTCTCATGAACTGACTAATTGAGCCCTTAGAGGCAACTGTGGTAAATAAAGGATACCTCATTTTACATGCCAGGCAATTGTAAGGGTATGTATGAGAAAGAATAATATTTAACTTGTGTAATGCTCCTTTAAGTAAAATTTCATCAAAGTAACTGTACTTTTACTTGAGTACATTATTTTGGTACTCTCTCCACCTCTGAACAGAACAACAATGAAAGGGTTTAGATTAAAGCATAAGTATGTCTTAAAATGTCCCCTGTCAAAAAACAACAATAAAAACAAATGTGCTCCATCCAATCAGAAAAAGCTTCAGCCATTTTGCATTGAATGGGCTGTGCACACCTGGACGAGAATCCCAAAAGAATTGCAGCTTTGTATCGAATGTGGTGCAACAAAGCAAGGGAGGGGTGTGAATGCAGCTGCATGCCACACTAAAGATTTTTGTTTCTAAAATATTTGAAAATCATGGAGCATTGTACTCCTTTGTGTTGGTCTCTGACAAAAACATCCTAATAAAATACATTGATGTTTGTGGTTGTAATGTGACAAATGTGGAAAAAGTTCAAAAGGTAAACTAAATAAGCAGAGATATTGAGTCTTTTATGTCTTTCTTCACAGTCTTTCTTACTGCATGAGTTCATCTGAGTGACTCTGAAACCTCAAGTTAGGACCGTCTGCAAAAAAAATTATCCAGGCACTAGATGTGAGAAACCAAAGATGGAGCACAGGTAGGCTTCCTCCTTGTAATGAATCACATTATGCATCTTATTATGGCATAAATCTTAAGATTATTATAATATACTGTTATATATTAACAGAAAAAAAGATAACTGAGGGAGTCTCACTCTCTGTTTTTCAGTTTCTGTTTCAGCAGTGTTTCTCTGGCAAAGACAGTTTTAACACATCCTTTCTCACATTTTTACCCTTTTTTTTTTTGTTTGTCCAAATTCATTTTTCAAGATTGGCTGCATGTTAGGTGCGACAATCCTTTACCAGAGGAGTACATATCAGACCCTGGCATCTGATTAAAGGGATTGACACAAACAGAAGACTGTCCAGTGATTCTTCCCTCCTTCACATCGAGAAACCTCAATCCTTTTACTGATCATGTTTAACAAAGCAAGGTCAACGTACAAGTCAAGATGAACCCTTATGTCATTTTTCACTTCAGGAGGGATCTATTCCCCCATATTTGTGGTAAACATCTGTTTTTCTGTCTTTTTGGATGACTATCAAAGCTGCTGCCCTCTGTTCTTTTGGGGCAGTTTTTGTATTCGTTGTGGTGAGACCTTTGGTTCAGCCAGAGCTTTTAATATAGCATGAACTGGTTTTAAGCAGCCTAATTCGCATAAAGCATGTTAACAGTTTCAGTTGTATTTATAAAAACAAGTTTTCTTCCTGATTCATTTAAAAGATTTTGTGCATGTTGGGGATTTTGTACGTTGCATTTTGATTTATTATACGTATTCTATGCTCAAGTAGCTATTTCAGTATTCTTTATTTAAAAAAGGAAGCAGTTTAAGAGATCCAAATCCACAGAAATGTTGCTGTTTTCTTGCAGCTTATTTCTTCAGTGGTTTGTGTGTTTTCTCCTTCTGCCAGCTTTGTCACCTGAGTTCAAACAAATGCAGAGAACTTTCAAAGGTGATCTGTGTACTTACCTTTGCTTTCCACCAAAGACTTAAAATTATTGGTATCTCTGGAGCTAGATCATAGTAATCTTTCCCTGTTGTTTTTTTTCCCCCCACACTTATCTTTTGTCAGGTGTTTTCTGGGATTTCCCAGTCATTATGCGGTTTTGTAATGAGGTACGTCTGTTCTGAGGTGCTATCTCCTGCAGGTGATGGTTAAAAGTAGAAACATTAGCGTTAATATTTTGCAACGAAACAACCAGTACATTAAAAACTTTCAGTGTCCACCAGTCAGATCTGTGGCCTTTTGGAAAGTAAACATGAACTAGTTAAAACATTGACATAATCAAATAAGGAATGATATACAATATATTACTATTAAAGTTGAAGTGATCTTCCTTGTTATCAGTTTATGAAAATAGTTAAAGTTGCTACACTTTTAGCTTTCATGGCTTGTATATCTTTGTTTATGATGACACATTCACTCTAAAACTGAACTTTCATCCTGCTGTATCTTTTTTTGCCTCGTGCTGATTCCAAGTGGATGTAAATCTGGAAAGATCTTTGATTGTAAGAATTTGCATGTTTTTTTGTTTTGTTTTTTTAACCTCTGCATGTTAGGATTTCTTCAGTTGTTTGTTCAAACACAAGTTGATTAGATTTGATTTGTTTTTGTACTTATAGGAATTATTATGCAATGTATGCTGTTATGAGCTGGATGATCTTAAAATGCTTCTATCTGCATTACCCGGCTGCAGTGCAGTCACAGTTTATATTCTTCATCAAATGATGCCTGCTCAAGACCTCAAGACTTTTTTTTTTTTTTTTGTTTTAAAATATAATTTAATGAGTCCTGCATGCTCTTGTGTTGCATCCTGAGGTCAGTGCTCCCCTGCAACGCCCTGAATGAACTGCTGCATGAGAAGCAATTGCAAAATAGGGATTCCTTGGCTTGCTTATGTCCACCTTCACTTTAGATTACCGATTTTTTTAGATTGGGCCTGTCATTGAATATATCTAAAGTTACACAAGAGCCCACTTTTTTCTGTATAACCTCATAAGTAAATACCCTGGAAAACCAAACAACCGGTTGTGGAGGATGAAACAGGAGCCTGTTTGGGTTGTCCGTCTCTGTTTGGACCTACAGCGAGCTCCTTTTTTAAGAAAGACTGAAGGACTTTGTTGGTGAAATCGTTAATAAATAAACTGACTGTGTCAAGCCAGACTGAGAAATACAAAGATTTTCCTGCAGATGATGGGAGCGGCACGTGTCAAACGCCGCTTCAGTGCTGTGGTAGATGGGCCAGTGGAGGAGGAGGAGGTCATGAGGCTAGCACAAAGTGCGAGGGCAGAGGAGGGCCCGACAGGGTCAGGAAGCCCAACCAGCTCCTCTCCGGTCCATGTCCTCAATGGCAAAGCTCTACCTCTTCAGAGCAACACCAACAATGCACGGAGGCAGAGTGCTATTGGCGGGCCAGCCGGAGGAGACGCAGAGGCAGAAATCAAAGTGAGAGCAGGAGAAATTTGCCTAGATCCGAGGAATACCAAAGGTGGTAGTGAAGGTGGCAGAAGGGATGGATGTTCTTCATCAGACCAGGATTCCCTCTCTTCCCCCTCCACTACCAGCCGGAGACGCAGCAGGCGCTGTAACCGCCGGCCCAGGCAACGCTTTGTGGGCAAGGACGGACGCTGCAACGTCACCTTCGTCAACATGAGCGAAAGGGGCCAGCGGTACCTCAGCGACCTTTTCACCACGTGCGTGGACATACGCTGGCGTTGGATGCTGGTCATCTTCACGCTCTCCTTTATTCTGTCCTGGCTTCTCTTTGGTTTTGCCTTCTGGCTCATTGCCTCTGTGCATGGGGACCTCTCCATTCAGCTAACCCCCAGCTCCGGTTCTTCTCCTGGATCAGGAGAATCCGGCTCCGGAGGAGAGTTTGATAGAGACAAGGCGATAGAGGAGCCGTGCTTCCTCCAGGTCAACAGCTTCATGGCAGCCTTCCTGTTCTCCCTGGAGACGCAGACATCCATCGGTTACGGATTCAGAAGCGTGACCGAAGAATGTCCCCTGGCGGTGTTGGCGGTCGTTTTGCAGTGCATCGTGGGCTGCATTATTGACGCCTTCATCATCGGGGCAGTCATGGCCAAGATTGCCAAGCCCAAGAAGCGCAACGAGACTCTGGTGTTCTCTGAGACTGCGGTGGTGGCGCTAAGAGACGGAAAACTCTGCATGATGTGGAGGGTGGGAAACCTACGGAAGAGCCACCTGGTTGAGGCGCATGTCAGAGCACAACTACTGAAGGTAAGCAGAGAAAAGATTAATTATGAAAACTGAACAAGGACCGTTTTGTATGAAAAGACAAATCAAAAAAGGTGAACTTAATAAAAGATGGGTTAAATGGAAAAATGATGCAACAGAGAGTGATATAAAGGAGGTAGAGAGAGAGAGAGTCCCTAGACCATCTGGCTTGTATTCTGCCAGGCCCAGTTAATGAGAGTTTTTTTTATTTCCCTCTGGGGTTTGAAAGATTTACCACGGATTAACTTGCCTACAATTCTTTTAACTGAGAGCCACTGTCCTTGATCATCCCGTTTCCCCTTGTAACTCTTAAATATTTGGGGTAGGTGATTGTTTTTTAACACAAATTTACCTTCTATGGGTTAAAGTAAAAAATGCTTACTATTATCCAATGTTTTCTCACCACCATTGCTTTGTGTGACTGCATGTCGTTGCCCTCCAGATATTCCTGAGGTACAGAATCTGCAGAGAACAGACACTATTTATCTATTTCAGTAAAAAACAAAAAACATAATGGTCCAAATGGGGCAGATTCTGCATTGCAAGGATCAAAGAAATACACCTTTATGGGCCAGACCTACATATTTTCTCATGGCAAGGGCTGGATGAGAGATAAACCTCTGGTTTGGCAGTGTGACTAAATACATGTATTTAAAATCCAGCTTAACACGATAGGCTCCTTTTCGCTCCTCCGCTGGGTGTTGCTGACTCGGTCGGCTGCATTTCTCCTCCTTGATTTCTAATGTTGCGCATGCGCAATGTTGTACTTCCAGTCACGAGGTGTTGTTAGGATAAATATACAAATAAGAAATTTATTTGATGTAAAAATAAAGTATAAAACTATAATAAGCCAACGGGGCACAATAATTTAATCGGAAAACACGAACCTGAGTCAGCTACTGGTTAAGAAATGTGTTATACTACGTGACTAGGCCTCTTTAAAGCCAAGATTCCAGATGTTTAAAAATCTTTGGAGAAAAGGTGTTTCTGATAAGATTATTTTTGATGGCTGAGGAGAAATTTGTCCTATCCACCCCTTTACTTCCAGGGCATGCACACTTATTTCCTGTATAGATTATTATTCTAGCAATAGTGCTCATTATGTCCTTTTTCTATTGGGATATTTCCCACAACACACATGCCCACTAAAAATGTATTTTTTGTCAAGAAAACAATCACTTTACTATTTACAGCCAAAGAGTGACAGGCTTTAAGGCCTGTTCTACAACAGATGTTTCTATAAATCATCATCCTCATATGGTGGCACCTTTCTCTTTTCAAGGGACCAACACCAAAGGCTCAGTTTTTTTGTCTGAAAGGCAAATTATTGGCTATGAAAAAGAAAGGAAAGGCTTTGTGTGATGTATTTACATGCAATAATGAAATTAAGCTTTTCCTGTTCTAAAATATAATAATATTCAGCCATTTGGAAAATGTGCTTCAATGTGAAGTATAAGAAGGAGTAATGCATTAAAAAGCATACATTTTCTTTCTTTACCTAAATCTGTTCCAGCCCAGGATGACCCCAGAGGGGGAATACCTGCCGCTCGACAATGCAGACATCAACGTGGGTTTCGATACTGGCACCGACCGCATCTTTTTGGTCTCTCCGGTGACAATAGTGCACGAAATCAACGAAGAATCGCCTTTTTTTGAGATTGACAAAAAAGCCTTGAAGAGCGACTCTGAATTGGAGGTGGTGGTCATACTTGAGGGAATGGTGGAGGCCACATCAATGACGACGCAGTGCCGCAGCTCCTATCTGGCATCTGAGATACTCTGGGGACACCGTTTTGAACCCGTGCTGTTTGAGAAGCGAGACGGCTACCAGGTCAGAAAGGAGAACCAAAGAGTTGGCTTTTAGAAGTGTTGTGTCTGTACCCCTGATAACGATTTGAAAAAAAAAAAAAGAAAAACTTTATTTATATCTTGTTTAAATCTTCAAAAAAATCCCAAGAACCTTGTTGTGGTGCGGCATCATAGGCTTTTTTTTTTATTTGAGGATATTTTAAATAAGAAAAGCCACATCAACGCAGACATAAAAATCACTATCTTCCATGTGCACCTTATTTCCCAGACCTGAAGTCTATAGAAAATCTGTGGGGTGAGCTGAAAAAAAAAATACTAAAAAGATGGGGTGGGACTCCTGATGGTCCAAAGAGATGTGCAATGAGGAACGGTCAACACTGCAAAAACGGATCTAAGAATAAGTAAAATGTTTTTGTCCTATATTTGAGCAGGTAAATAAGATTATCTGCCAATGGAATGAGTATTTTCACCCCTGAAATAAGATAATTAGATATATTGCACTTGAAAAAAAGATGATGGAGATTAATTTTTCCTATTTTAAGTGCAAAAATCTTATTCTATTGGCAGAACCTGGTCAAATCAAGGAAAAATACACAAATTTTAAGAACATTTTTCCTTTTTTTAGTTCCGTTTTTGCAGTGAAAGTTCTGTCTTTTGGGATACTCAAACCTTTTTAAGTATTATGAGAGAAGAGTAAGTGCTTTCTTATTGGCAAAGTACCAACAGCCATGGCACCAATGAGTGTGGCACTAATTATTTCATAAAACAATAATTGTTTCCTAACATGGGATTTTTGTCCCAATGAAATAAATGTACTGAATCCATATGTGTCCCGCATTTTTCAGAGTTAGAGTATCCCACTGCAGTAATAACACTTTTCACACATCTACTATGATGAGCAGATTTTTGTGGAGGTGCTGTATTGATGGAGGAGATGTATTTTTGTTTCCTAAACTTTTTTTAAAAAAAAAAAAGGTTTGTTGATGCCATGAATGTTCCACATTCCCCAATCTTGGCACTGCCCACTTTGGTGGCATTTTTAAAAATTTGTCTGGGGGCAGGGTTATGCTTTTACGGCAGGATGAGTTCAACTTTAACACTATTAAATTTGGATCAAACTAAGAAAATCTCTTTTTTTTTTTTTCTAGGTCGACTATTCATTTTTTCATCGGACCTACGAAATTCCAAATACGCCGTCATGCAGCGCCAAAGAGCTGGCTGAGCAGCGGTACAGTGGAAGCTCACGCTCGTCCTTTTGTTATGAGAATGAGGTGGCGCTGGAGCTGGCCTCCCCAGATGAGGAACCGGGTCAAGACCAGGAGAGCTCTTCCCAACTCACCCGAATACCATCCTTGGAAGCATGAAGAGTAACGGGCCGCTAAAAAGACAAGACGCCCAGCTTTAGAGGGCAACAGGAAAAGATAGAGAGTTAGGCAAGTTTATTTGGGCAGATCAAGAGAAGAGGGACAATTACGTTATCTTTCACAGAGGTTGTTAATTGTTAGATTTACATGGGAATCCCAGTGTGGCTAAAGACTAGAGAGAGGAAGAAGTTAGTGAGGCGTTTGGGGGGTTTGGTCACAGATCTGATCTAGTTGTCTGATTGGTCCTGGCAGTCTTTCACAACCATTACAAACTTCAATCAAGTCTCACATCTGGCCCATCACTACCACAGCACTGTTATTGGACCCTGATCCCTGATCAGAAGGATGTGCAGCAGCGCCGCCTGCTGGCCACAACTTGCCTCTGCCTCTCAGCGATTCTGACCTGGAGAAATGTTTGACTTTTCCTCCAGCTGCTGCTGTGTAATGATGAGTTTGTTGTTACTCAGGAATGTATTTTCAAAACTATGCTGACTTATCACTTCAGTATTTTGCTTTCTAATGGTAAGTATTGTCAGTGTCCTTTCTGTAAGGCTGAAGAACGGGTACTTTGGTATTTGAACAGGGATCCTCACTGCAGGAACATGGTAACAAGGAGAAACTGTTGGAAACCAGCAGCAGTTTCCAACAGTTTCTCCTTTTTGAGTGTAGTGCATATTTTTTGTTTGTTTTTGGCTTGTGATAAGGTTATTGGGTTGTAATGTTTGTGCTGAATTTACTTCTTTATTTAAGCAAAGTCTATTGTAAGGTTTTGAACACAGCCGGAGAGATGATATTGACGGTTTCCAGATAATCTGTTAATGTTGCAATTTTCTCGCACTAATATCTTCAGTGTCCTATTATGTGTTATGTCAGCGAAACCATCTGTTCATTGTAATTCTCTGTCATATTTGGAAAATGTGCTAAGTGAGTAATGGGATTGTAATTTTGGAAGTGTTTTAAAACTTGCTGGTCTGAATTTGACATAAAAGGACTTGCTTAAAATGCGAGAGACTTCAACCTCAGAAAAAAAAATCATAGCTCAGATGCACTGAGTGGGACAGATTATATGATGATTGCGAGATTTTAGTGGTTTGCTGTTTTTTGCATCCCCAAAAGACTGTCTTCTATTTGCACAAGTGGACTGAAACACCATATTCACAGGATGTTATTCTATTTTAATCTTAATAAATTGTGTAATCGGTAAGACATTACAAATGCTTTCTCTGTTGAAACGTGGTGCCTTCAGAACAGAGCTGTAATGTAACCACAGCCTGTTCATCAGCAGCTTTTTATTTCATGTTTTGTGCTTAAAGTGATATATTTGTGGCGTCCATTTTCTTCAAAAGGATTGTTTTTTTGTTGGTATGTGGTTACTTTTGAAAACTTGCAATGCAATCTGAACACACAAAATCATATGCCCTTTTTCAAATTATGCTCAAAAATTTTAATTTCCAGGTTTCAAAATGAAAGTAATCCTCTGAAATGCCCCCTGGAGTTGGAACAGCAAACTGGGAAGTCAGATGTTTCTCTACAACTAAACTAAACTAAATCCAATATGGCTGCCATGCATGCAAGATGTAGTGAAACAAGCACAAATAAGGAGTTTGTTTGGGCTTCTAACAGTTAGTAACTTGTTTAATCAGTCCCTCACGTGATACTGCATGATCTTCTGGTGTTGCATGGTGGAATAGTTGTTCGCAATATCGCCCTGCAAGAAGGTTTATAGAGTTTGCGTGTTCTCCCTATGCATGAGCTCTCACTGGGTCCAAAAAATATGCATGTCATGTTCTTTTCTTATTGGTAAGTGTGTGTACATGTTTTTATTTATTTATTTTGTCAGTGTTTCTCTGTGTTGCTTCTGGGATAGATTGGTGACTGGTTCAGGGCCCACTACGCCACCTTGCAACCCTGCACAGAAAAGCGAGTATGCAGAACTGATGTTCCTTTAGTGTTAGAATGCAGTAAAGGCTGCAATTTTATTGAAAATGTAATGAACTGTTAGTGGCAGGTAGTATTTAGCCAGGGCTCTTAGCTCAACTCTTGGCAATCTCCTCTGATTTTCTACCTTGCTGGAGGAACAATGCCACATTTGAAATTCCTTAAAGCTGGAATTTGTGTTTAGGAATTACGTAACATCTGAGTTAATCTTGCTTTTGTTTGAAGTTGGTAAACCAGTGATGTTTTGCAAATTCCTCTAATGCCACTAGTCACAGTGTGCTTCTTTCTATTATATGCATTGAAACACAAAGGAACTGCACAAGTTAATGTCATACAATAATATGTGTGCTGGTGGTTTAATGACATGCAAGCCTTCAGAAGTACAAATACAGTTTATTCCTGCAATTTGTACTGTGTGTGCACAGCAGCCTTGCTGTATCTAACCGTTGAGTGTGAAAGCCAGAGTTATGACTTCAGGGGGTGTTGCATTTGATAATTCATTTTTCTGACTTGTGACCTGGTAATCCTGTCTCTTGAGTACAACACAACTTGAATGTGGTGTCCTTCCAAGTCCCGATTTCAGAGGTAAATGGAACGCACCATTGCTGCTAATCCATTCCGCAGCTGAGCACGTACACCATGGCCACACACTGAATGTATAAGAAGCTTTGTTCTTTTATTGTAGACAACAGTAGATGCACTTTCTAGTTATTTTTTTAAAAGGACAATAAATATTTGGGCTAATTTTACTCTAGTATAAGTTATTGTGAATCCCACAGCCAAAGTTGTTAAATGTTTTGAGTGTAATTCAGCGTGAATGGAAGCAACATTTATAGTCACCCAAATTGGCCTGGCCAACGCGTAACCTGTGATTTTGTTCTTTGAGTTTTGTTGAAAAGTAAAATGTTAAGGCCTGCATCGTCAGCTTACAGCTAGAAAAGGATTCATACGCAGAGCAGAACTGAGCAGATCAGACAGGAAGAACGGGAACTGGACCGGACACAGAATAGTAATCAGGCAGGGAAACTAAGGAGGGTGGCAGACAACGGAGGCAACGGAAGAATCTGACAACTGGACAGCTTATATACAGGGGAGAAAAGTGGAGAAAGATATGGCAACACAGATGGGAGTGATCAGGTGGAAAAGTGAGACACCTGAGAGCAATAAAGGCAGAGGCAACTGAGGCAAGGAGAGTAATAGGCAGAATGAGAGAAATCAAACAGAGAATATATGAAAAATACAAAGAACAAGAATGAACTAAGAAGCCAAATGAACCAAAATGGCTACAACTAGAAAACAGAAACAGCAGAGACTTAAAAGAAACCCAAAAACTCAAACACCAAAGGCTCATGACATATACGACATATTAAGCTCTGCAATGGTACAATATCTTTGCGAAATCTGACATTGTGCAAAAGCTTTGTAGCATGAAGAGGAAGTGTGTTATTAACTAGTGACATTTTGTTCGTTACAGACAGTGGTAATACTGAGCCAAAGGTACTGTTTCCTTTGCTGTTCTTCTTCATAGTGTCCATGTCCTATTAATAGCATCACTGGCGGCTCCTGTCATTCACCCTGCCTCCACCGCCACCAAATGTAACTTGAACCTAAAGCACCATCACTTTTGAACTTCAAAGAAACAGCATTTGTATGTGATTTACTGCTCACAATACTGGTCAGCACATTGCGATATATAACTGCATAATACGCTGTAATGCTATCATTTTTTGTAAACTAAGGGAAGAAAAAGAAATTGAATGTTTTAGAGATGTTTTTACTGTTTTAGCAATGAGAATTCTGAATTTTACTTTGTACTTTTAGAGTGGCCTCAGGCACAGAGCACTCCCAAATAAAACACAACTGTTTTATTGAACAAAGAAAGGAAACTGATACAACGGCAATACTTTTGTTTGTGTGTTTGTTTGTTTTATTTTTCTGGTTGCTTTCTTCACGTTGTTAGATTACAGAGACCTTTAAGCACATTCAAGAAGTAGCACTGCTGTGTATGACTGATACAAGAATTATCTGGATTTTGTTTATCTTTGTAATTAATAATTATGCATAATTATTATGCACGTTTGAAGTTAAAGGAATAAACTAACGTTCAAATGCTTGTTTGCTTTTCATTGCATTATCAAAGTGTTGTTCGTTGCAACAGATTGGATTGTATGCGATTATAAATAACCTTTCACTGAATTTATTTCTTCTTTTTTTAAGTGTTCATAACCTTCCCAATCAACAGCTGGGGCAAAAAAATAGGATTTATTTTTCTAGGAGTAGGGTGAGCAGATGAAAATATTTAGTAAACAGCTTCGGACCATGTCACTGCAGAGAGGCAACATTCAGTCGGATTTTCAAGGTTGATCTGAGTCACGCGCCTGGGGTCAGATGCCAATCAAACGGTCTCTGCCGTTTTCTTTAATGAAAATATTAAAATCAGATCCAGGATCAGTGACTGCGGACCTCGCTGCCACAGAATGGTAAACAAAGAGCGCGCAAATCCCCCCCACCCCTCCTCCCACTGAAAGCGCGAGAGCACCACACGGCACCTGCTGCGCTGCCCTGCTACAACACTCCGGTTGGCTAGCCCACACGTCACTCACACCTAACCCCGCCCATCGCCTTTCACCCATTGGCTGACAACGGAGCAGTCAGCGCTGACGACAATTCGATTGGTCACCACAACCGTTGGCTGCCCGTTTCAGGGCGGAGAGCTGCCGCCGCATTCATGAGGCGGGCGCGCGGCTGAGCTAAAGCCGTTCATTGGACGCCTGTCACTGTTAAACCAGTCTGCTCGCACCCGGTTGGTCCACCGCCAGGAAGCAGTCGCCGGGGGCTGAAGCCGTCGTCGTCGCCCTCAACGCTGTCCACTCTATCCCCGTCGCGGAGAGTGTGCGGCTCCGCTCACAGAGCAATGCGATGATAAAAACCGCATATGCGGTAAGGCTACACACCTACCAGGGCAGGGACATATCCACGAAACCGCCTCACTCCGTTTTCTTCTCATACCGCGAGCCTTATCCACTACTCTCATCGGAACCCGAAGGTGAGACGTTTAATTACCTTTTTTTTTTACCCTAATCCAAGTCGTAAGTAGCCGGGGCAATATCCTTTAAACGTCTCCTATTTCAGCGGAGCTGGCTAACCTCGCTCAGTTAGTAGATGTGAGCTCAGAGCCTAAACATGAAACGTTAGGGCGGCCGAGGAGGTTGGTGTTGGTTTTAAAATGCCCTCTGTTTAATCTTAGAAGCTCGACCTATATATTAATAGGCCGTGGCCGCATTGATTTGTCACCCCAACGTATGAATAAAACGATAGTAATAAAGATCGCGGGTGAAAATGGATGCTTTTGTCAACCGTGAGCTGGAGATGTTTCGTGTCTCTTCCTCCCAAAGGTGCGGTTTTCTCTTCCCTAGTTCTGCGTCTGTGTTCGGAATAACGCCGGGTTATTTATAGGGTCCACGCCGCATCTGTGTGCCTCTGCAGCCCGGCCTCTGTAATCATCACAGCCGGCGGCTTCATCATGTCTGTCACCTCTCCTCGGTGTCTCTTTTATATTTATATACTGAAAAAATAATTTTAAAAAAATAATAATTTACCCCACTTCTCATCAAAGCTGAGAAGAAGGGGTGGGGGAAAAAAGGCGTTTCCATGCAGCTCCACCGATGCCACCTTTTTTTTTTTTTTTTTTTTTTTTTAGATATCCACATATTAATTAACCCGCAGGAAGAGAGAGAGAAAAAGAGAGAGAGGGGAGGTGGACCCCCGCAGTGGATGACCTCAGTTCAAACTCGGTGGGGGTATTGTCTGTGGGCTGCTTTATTATGGCGTGTTGCTATGGAGGAGGGCAGTCAGGTTTTTTGGCAACTCCAGCTGCTGCTGCAGGAGTTTGCTGCTCAGTCCACGCTGTACTGCGACAGCCTGAGGTCTATCTATATGTCTGTGTGTGTGAGAGTGTCCTTTAGGAGGAGGATGAGACGTTGCAGCTAAGTGGCAGGTAATGCAAAGTCCTCCGCTGTGATTGCTGATAAAGCTGAGAGAGAGCACTGACTTTGTGTTCAGATTATTTAGTGACTCATTTAGGCTCTGCCTTTCACTTTGTGATGCCATCGGTGGCTGTGTTGCCTTGTTTTGTCATGGTATGTGTCTAACAGGCATGGGCTGGTATGAAAGTCTGAAATTCTCACCCGCATGATAACCCTGGTTAAAAAAAAAAAAAAAAACTACCAAATTTACAAGGAGAATAAAAAAGAACAAAAGAAAGAAAAGCTCGACTTATTCCGACTGTTGCTGTTACTATTTAAAATCATGATTATGACAGTCAAAAAGGTTAAAAACCAGGCACGGGCTGGAATGACAACCTTGCGTTAAAAACAAAGAATAAAATAAAATAAATTACTCCTGCTGCCATAATAATATAACAAACAATTACAATTGGGTTATCTGTTATGATACGTTGATTAAAGGGGAAAAAAAGAACAATAAACTGAGTTATCTATCTATCTATCTATCTATCTATCTATCTATCTATCTATCTATCTATCTATCTATCTATCTATCTATCTATCTATCTATCTATCTATCTATCTATCTATCTATCTATCTATCTATCTATCTATCTATCTATCTATCTATAATAATATGATATAAATTATAAAGTAATACATGTATAACAAGCTACCTGGTGACCAGAAATATTTCCAAAACAGCCACATTTGTCTTTGTAGTAGGAGAGGGGAAGGGCAGCAAACCCCATTCAGCCAGCTGACTGGCAGTGCACAGCGACATTCCAGGGAGGAGCAGCCATTGTTTACCCTACGCTTCAAGCAGCCGGGGAGAACCTCTCACCTAAAGAACGTTAACCCGGAGACGTGCGACTGAATTCCTTTTATGGTTTTGATACAGTGACTATTAGGCTACCTGGTATGCTTTGATATCAGCAACCGGGCCCTGCCTGTGATAAAAAAAAACACCTGCTAAATCAGGTCATAGAGAGATCACAATCACACCTTCCTCCCTTGATCGGTTCTAATTGGTCAAGGGAAAAATCAGATTTTTTGTTTCTTTTTTTGCATAGACTGCATCAAAAGTAATTTCTACGAGACCTGCAAGATGCACTCTAATACACTTTTAGTAAAGTATAAAAATAAAGATTCAGGACATGTGCTGTGATGCATACATGAGGACAGTCTTGCCATCCTTTTATGTCTGTTGGATTCAAAACTGACCTTGTCAAACAAGTTGCAGTGCATATTTTTGGTAATTTTTTTATGTATAATAGCCTTTGGAAAAAACAACCTGGAATTAATCAAAATCGAAATCAGACGTTGGAAGAAAACTGGAAATTCGTATCGTCCAGCAAAAGCCTGATCTTTGGATCTCTTTGTATTAGCAGTGTTAAAAAACTTGCACAGGAGATTTTCAACTGGTGACCAGAGTCTACCAGCTTTTTGGTCCAGATTGGTGACAGGTTGGTCTTTCATTTTAAAAATCTGCAAGCTAAGCGCTAATAGCCCACGCTAACAGCAACATTCTTCAGTGAGGAAGTTGTTACTGTAGAAAGACTTGAAGTTAGCAACTTTCTCTGCAAGCAAGTTGTAAGGAGAGGAAAAAGGAAGAACTACAAAAAAATTTACAATCTGGCCCGCAGTCGACTGCTTATACAGACATGCTCATTATAGTTTACCGACTTATCAGAAAAGCAATATCTTTAATAGAACTGATGGCATCTTTGCCCTTCGAGTGAGCAGCAACAGGTGGAGGGCGGTTCAATAGGCGTGTCTAACGATGATCTTTTCACAACGTTCTAAAAAGTGGTTTAAATATATGACGAGGAAGCCTGTAAGCAGACTGAGAGCTTTGGGACTGCATAGTTTCCTCACTGACTGTCCGGGTGGTGCCAGCTCCTTTGTGAACACGTTCGCTCCACGCCCAGTGTTGAATCGGAGTTACAGGTATGGGTTGGGAGCAGAGATTTAAAGAAGCAGCGGAAAAGAGTCAGACTGAGGCACATAGCAGGAATCAGGCCCGATGACATACCTGCAGAGGCACTGAGACGTTTCATTACCTAATCCGAGCACATTCTTTGTACAAATTTGGACTATAAGCTGCCTTGGATCCAAGCTGAGGTCTGTGTCGTTGCAGGTGACTCCTCCTGTACACCTTGTGCCTTCTTGTCCCTTTTGTGAAGCCGAGTTATGTCGCCCAACCACAGACTTACAGACTGTTGAAAATATCTCAGGATACTGGTGCTTATTGGTAACTAATATGTAACAACGGTCTATAGCAGCGCTCCTGGACTTTTCTACTTCGGACACACAAAAGCTACAAGCGAAAGAGACCCAGACTATTGGCTGTGCAAACATTTCTATCACGTCAATAAACAGGAGTGCTATGACGAACCCTATTCTTAAGTATTGTTTTTGTTGTTTTCCTTTATTAATGGCCTAAAAATGCTTTACGATAATCCTTTTCTTCATTCAACCTCCCAAGAAAATCCTCGCTCAGTTCACTGTGACAAAGACTTAACATGTCTGCGGTCTCCACTGTTATAGGAAAGCCGTCTTATTGGACCCACTGCTCGGTAGTTGTTGGAATAAATATAGAGACATGCTGTTGTTTTGCTGCAGTCAGTCTGACTCTGAATCGCCTCGGTGTGTCAGAGCTGTAACCACTTTTAGCAACTGTCACCTCTCCTCTCACAGGACCACCAGGCCCTCAGGCGACTCAGCGTTTTTTTTTTTTTTTTGTTTCGCCTTTCCAGTAGAGCCTTCCCTGCATTCCTTTCTGGGGTTTTTTATCTCTGCTGGGTTCAGTGGGTTGTAGTTTCGAAGGAGGTGCTCTGAACCGGGGATTTGATTTGTTTTGAACTTTCTCCTTACCGTCCCTCCCCCCAGCTTTCCTGTCATGTCAGTTTTCTCAGTCGATTGATGCGTCTCGCTGTTTCTCCAAGCATCCCCCCCCCCACACACACACACACACTCCTCTCCTCTCCATCCACAAATCTTCCCCGCTTCCCCGCGCCTCCCATCTAGGCCATCCTAGATGGGCTGCATGTTACTCGCGTGCCACGGCTCCTTCTGCAGGCGCGGCTGCTGAGGCGTGTGATCCCTCGACACAGAATCACATCAGCATCACCGCTTAAAATCCTTTTTAAATCTTACCTCTCTTTTCTCGTTGTTTTTTGTTTTTGTTTATTACAGTGCCAGCATTACCATGTCCAAGCCAACAGGGGGCGTCGCCAACGATGTCACCCGCTTCCTGTCATCGGGCGTGGGGTCAGGCTCTCCCACCTCCGGCTCCACCAAGTTCTCCGCCGCCAGCCAGGCCGACTGGGCCGCCAAGAGGCTGGTTTGGGTGCCGTCGGAGAAGCACGGCTTCGAGGTGAGCGGTCGTGGGAACACGGCGACTCTTCAGCCTTTTCTGTTTGCCTGGAACTTTAGATCTAATCCACGAGCATCCTCCAGACCCTGACTCATGCTCCGTCATGTGTGGCGTCACCTCTACAGGTGTTAAAACACGCAGGGTATTGTGAGAGCATCATTTCAGGGCTCAGAGCCAGTTGTGTTGTTTTTTTTTTGTTTTTTTTTAACAAGTCGTCCCAACATTCTTTCTTTTGACTCAGCTTTAATGGTCGTGTAAATGATTTGCCCCAAGTGTGTTCCCTCGACTTAAAGGTGTGTCAGACAGGTGACGTAAAGCAGCACAGGGTGTGTGCGCCTTTGTCTTTATGTTAGGAGCTTTTTAATCCCTGTGACAACGCTCTAATTTCTATTTTCTTCACCCGTTACTCATCTTTTTTTTTCCTTTTTTTTTTACTGGCACATTAATTCCTAGCAGCTCATACAAGGCTGTTGATATAAAATGAATGTTTCTTCAGATCCATTCGAGCCTCAGTGGGCATATCTTATGATGTGACTCATGGGTTTGATGCCCTGTCTCTGAGTGTCTCACTCTCTCTCTCTCTCTCTGCTGGACTGGTTTCATTAAAAAAAAAGCTCCATGAATAGAACAATACGCTCCTTCAGCTTCGTGACGTTAAGGAGGCCATTGCGGCGACACTGACTTCATGTCACACTCGTTCTTCTCAGAGCGATTTACAAAAAACAAAAAAAAAAAAAAACAAATCTCCGCACAGACTCACAGTAAACATCTCACAGTCTCAGCAACCTTTTCCTCTGACTGGGACCGCCGTACTGTAGAGACACTGGCTCTCATATTTAGACATGTTGCGCATGTTAAGCAGCAGAGAGAGGAAAGCAGTGGTAATAAGACATGATCATGGCAGGTACCCAAAACAAGAAGAGGTCCCCTGTCCCCGGCTCTGCTGTAGTCTGCTGTAGTCTGCTGTCCAAAGCAGTCAGACTCTCAGAAGGAAGGATTCTCCCAAACATTGGTTCACATGGAGCTGCATTGAGCAGTCAGTGGCTACTTTACTGGGTACCACTTATCAGCCGCTGGTTAACAGAATCAGGTTATCACTTGGCAGCGTGTCAAGGAATGTAGACGTGGTAAAGACGACTTGTCAAAGTCTAACCGGGCATCATAGTGGAAGAGAAAGTGGATTTAAAGGACAGAGAACGTGACGTGGTTGAAACGGCTGATCTGACAGGGATGCTCAACCATCTCTGGGGTTCACAGAAAATTCTCTGAAAAGGGAATACCTTGAGAGAAAAAGGCCTCGCTGAACCACTTGTCATAGCCAAGATGTGAGGAACACCATCTCTGAATGAAAACTGCACCGCCCCTGTAGCGGATGGGCTACAGCAGCAGACGACCACAATGGCAGCTTAAAAACAGGAAGCTGAGGCTTTAATTCACACAAACTCAGCTGGTTTTCTTAAAGTGTGTAAAAAGAACTTGGAAAAAATGTTTTCATTTCCAGACTTTATTCTTCTTTCCATTATCTTAGATAAAAAGGTATGTTTTTGAAAAAGTAAATAGGTGTTTACTTAAATTTACATGTAGATTTTGTCTTTTATTTGTAATTTGCCACGTCCAAACTACCAGCTCAGTTATCGTTTTAGTTTTGCTTTACAGCCCACAGCTGAATGCTGACTTTTATACAAGCAAGAAAAGGGTCATGTCATCATTTCTTTGTACCTTATACCAGAATTGTAAACTAAAGTTGTGGTTTTGAAACTTGAGTTTAGTTTAGATAAGATAAGATAGGCATTATTGATCTCACATTGGAGAAATTCACATAGTTTAGACACCAAACATTTTTCTATTTAAATAGTGATTTAAGCCATTAGAGATGTAGTAAATGAAGTCTTATTTAGCACTGTGTTTTTTAACTGATTTGCAGATCATAACGATGATCAAACCCAACATTGTAAATGTTTCTCAGAGGTTTAGACGTTTATAAAAGCTGTGCAATAATGTGGTGGTTTGAGATAAGAAAATTCTAGGAACTCTTATTCCAATTTCTGTGCTAATTTTTTTTTTTCATGAATGTTTTTATTATATCTAAGGCTTATTTCAGCTTATATTTCATTTAAAGCCGAATAAAAAATGTTTTTTTTTTTAAAAAGGACAAATTTAGAGCAAAAAGTTAAATTTCATTATTTTAGATAGAAAGAACTAAAAATAGTTTTGTAAGGAATGAAACATATCTTTTTAGATGGAGTATGGTTAAACACCAACTCTCTGTGTTGTTCTCCGGTCTCCTGTTTACATAGCCGGGCCGGCCGCACGTGCACGTGAACAGCTGCCACTCAGGGCGTACCCCTCCCTGCCCATAAAATGCCACTGCCTGGCACAAAATGGCCGCAGTCACCCCCATCCGATCAAACTGTTCTCTTGCTAACAGCTTTATAAAGTTATGAGTTACTTACTTCTCAACTGGACATGTTCCTCCAAATGGTGATGCTGTTTTTGCAAACATGTGCATATGAGCTGATGGGTGAGAATGGGAAATGGGTGCAGAGAGCTGGAGCAGGTAAAGAGAGGCGTGGCTTGATACACGTCTTGTTTTGGTCTACAGACAGTGCTTAAGCTCTACCTAGTGGTGAAAAATCGCTTATTGCTCCTTTAAACTTCTAATAAATTCACTCTTGTGTGATGTTTGAGGCCAGATTAAAATTTATTTGGAAAATAAAAATGTATTTGTACTTATAGAAAAGCACTGGCTCCTATTTTAATAACCTAAAAAAAGCTAATATTTGGAAAACATGACATTCCAATAGTAGTGATTTTCAACGTAGATGCGTATTGGCGTTGTGATGCCAACTGTGATTTGAGATACGTTTTCACCCAATATTGGAAAAACATGGGATGGTGTGGAAAATGTTACGTTGGTTGTATGTGATATTGTAAAAAAAAATTCCCGTCTTTGAATCTGCTTCCAAAAAAATCACACTTTCCTCCATTTTTACAAATGTCTCCTTTTCAAACAGTTGTCCTGGCATTCTGAAAAATTGGCTTTTTGTTTACTTTTTCAGTCAAATTCTGTCATCTTTAGTTAAGTACTTGATAATTTTTCTTCCTTTAGCGCTATGAATCATCAAGACACTAAAACGCTCCTAACTCAAGTGATGACTCAGTGTTGCAGACAATAAAAATGCTTTTGAAATGAACCGGATACATGATATATTACACATCAGTAGTTTAATTGTTTTACATTGAATGCATTTTTCATGTATTTTCTTTCTACCTTCCTGCCTTTTGAACAGCTCTGATAAACACAAGCTGTTTCTAAACGGGCTTTCTAAGTAAATTTGAGTGGCGTTTGAGCCAAATCTTTCACACTCAGCAGCCTGTCATCGAGACACAATAACCTTTGTTAAATCCATGAGATGCTACCAAAGATAGCCAAGACTGACAGACTAAACGTAGCGCTTTAGCTCAAACAAAGGGACTCGCTAAAAGCTTTTAGATAACTTACCGTGGCTGAGCAACTGAGGGATGATGCGCCTCCGCCGTCCTGTCAGGCCCTTGTTGGATTTATTGAAGGCATGATTTTTAGAAACTATTAATCTGCTGTAAATGGCTTCTTTTAGGTCTGATGCCTTCACTTCCACTCGTCCACCCGTCTACTTCCCTCGTGCTTACAAGTGTGAAGTGTGCTGGAGGAGCAACAATAATTTGAATAACCTCCCGAAAGAGCTATTGTTAAAGACAACTTTAAAAGAATACAATAAAATATCTGTTAGTGGAAGGAAATAACAAAGAAACATGTGTTTGCACTGTGTTTTTTAATGGCAAGTTAAATGAAGTTGATTTTATATCGGCTGCATCCTTGCTATGATTTTTACCTTTGTTTTTCTTTCTCAGTCGGCCAGCATCCGAGAGGAGCGCGGCGATGAGGTGGAGGTGGAGCTCACAGAGACCCAGCGCAAGCTGACCCTGTCCAGGGAGGAGGTGCAGCGCATGAACCCGCCGCGCTTCAGTAAGGTGGAGGACATGGCCGACCTCACCTGCCTCAACGAGGCGTCTGTGCTCCACAACATCAGGGAAAGATACTACTCGGGCCTGATCTATGTGAGTGTGGGACACGGCAGGTTCAACGCTGCATGTCTGTGTGCATCTCCGGGAGTTTTTTTCCACGCGACGCGCCGGCGATAAGTTGCATCTGCTGTAACTGATACGTCCCGGAAAGACAAGCGAGGAGTCATCTTACAGACGTGTCATCCGCGGTAGCAGGGATGTCCTCAGTTTGGGTTGCAGGACAATGGGAAGCCGCGTATAGCCGAGGCAAGAGTGAGATGCATCAAGCTATTAAAGCAGAGTAATATTAAATGAAATTCACTGGACGTTGAACTTTCTTTTAATAGGTTGAATAATGGATGGTGCAGCTGAGAGAAATAGGAGAGGACATGAATGAGCAAACAGATGATAGAGTGGTGTGTTACAGTGAGAGATAAGATATGGGGTTGTGCGTATCAGTCGTTTATGACTCTCACTGCAGCTGAAAACATTGATAGCATCGATTTGCCAACAAATGTGCTCACAGGCTGCATTAACTTCCTTATTTGGCAGGAATCGTCTCATTGAATTATTGAACTAAGCCATTCACGGATTGTCTTGGAAGAGTATTTATACTCCTTGAACCTCTCCACATTTGTTCCACATCATAAACACGCGCTTGAATATCTTTTACGGGATAGATCAACACAGTAGAAGAGGCGGTGCCTGTGTGTTTGGCACATGGATCTCCTCACAAGTTTCCAGTCAAACGATTTTCCTCCGAGAGTGTCCCGCATTAAAACTCGATCCATCATCCAATCAGCTCTGACCAGCTTCCCTGCTATCCTCGCAGCATGATGCCGCCGCCACCGTGTGCAGGCTTTGCTTTGCACATAGCCCCAGTGTGATTCCTGCCTGGATTAATGCAAACATTAAATCGTACACAAAAGTAGACTCCATTTATTAATTAGGCAATTTTTGAAGAAGGGGGGCTACTTTGTGTCGGGCTGTCCCATAAATGTCTTATAAATTTCATGAAGGTTTGTGGGAAAATGCAGCCGTTATGACTACTTTTGCGAGGCATGTTGAGCCATGTGTATCACAGATTTGAAATAATTGCTTGACGCAATAGTTTCACACTTCACGCTTGGGAAACGGGTCTGGCAGAAGATGTGTAAGAGGTCAGAGCAACATCTCGTGTTGGGAGGAGAAGGCTTTCCGCTGCTTTTTTGACAATACAGATGGTTAAAGCTGGAGAGAATAAGCTCAAATAACACCTCTGTACATTTTCCGGAGCCAAATATGTTGTGTGAAGGTCCTGCAAACATGTCACCAAGCAGAAACATCTTTCTCAGCTTACTAAGTGACAGTTTCTAGACAGATGTTTCAAATGTCTCCCTTTTTTTTTGTTTTTTTTCTGTCATTTTTCCAGACGTATTCAGGGCTGTTCTGTGTGGTGGTGAACCCCTACAAAAACCTGCCCATCTACACGGAGTCCATCGTGGAGATGTATCGCGGCAAAAAGCGCCACGAGATGCCCCCGCACATCTACGCCATATCAGAGGCGGCCTATCGCAGCATGCTGCAAGGTAATCAAACGCGCCGCGTGACCCGACTCCGGGATCCGTTTGGTGCGCGGAGTGCTCCCTGATCTTTGATCGCTCAGCCTCAGCCTGAAAGCTTATGTAAAGGCGTGGTTGATTCCTTGACTTGCGGTCTGGTATCAAGATCTAAGATCGGGACAAGTGAGAGAGAGTATTTTCACAAGTGTGCAAAACGCCTTCCAGTAAAGACCTGGACCGAGAGATTTAATTACGCTTTTGATGTGATGAGCCAGGGTTTTGTAACACTACATGACAGGCTTCTTTTTTTTTTTTTTTTTGTTCCTTCTTCCCTATCCTGCCTGTCGTGTTGACTTTACGAAACGAGACGGAGAGAATTCCCAGCAACCGCTCAAAAGCAGTTAAGGGTTTTATTGTGCAATGCCTCTGCCTCTGCGTGTCTACCTGAAATAATGTGACAGGCCTGATGAGGCCCTGTGGCTTCGGTTGCCCTCCCCGAGGGGGCTCGGGGGTGGCAACAGCTGTAGGTGTGTTACTACAGCGATTAAACCTGTAGGACCAGTAGGAATTCCTCCTAACTGAACGCGTGAGAATCTGCAAAAGCAAACAGCAGCGGCTGCGGCGGCGCTAACGGTGTCCACCCATTGAAATCCGGTGCCGAGTGTGGTTCGGCCGCCTGGAGGGACCAGTTGAGCTGGCGGCCTGCTTTTCTCTCCCTGTACCGTTTGGTAAATGAGTAACAGGAGTCAGAGATTTACATACAGAAACCTGCTTAGCATCAGAGTGGGAGAAAAGTGCAGAATGTTGTTTTTTTTTCTTTTTTTGTCAATTCAACCTCGGATGAATAATAAGATATGACTTGTTGCATCGTGCTGTTGTTTATTTATCCGACACAGATGTGAGATAACGCAGCATTTTTTTGTCAGGGAGGCATTAGCTGGTCCGTTTGTCCTTAAAACCGTATTTCTCTTTCACAGATCGAGAAGATCAGGCCATCCTGTGCACGTGAGTAACCCGCAGCGAACCTCTGGCATGTCTCTGTTTGTTAATTCTCATTTACCATTAGCAGCTTGCCTCCGGGCGTCACACTATCACCGTGGGAGTGTCTGTGCATGCTTCGCTTTCAGTTCATTTCAGATGGGTCCGTTCGGGCCCGGATCCATTTATAAAGTCAGACAAAATCTGTGCAGTCTCTAAATATTTTTCACTCAAGCTGCACGGTCCCAATTAAAAGAACGTGGGTTTTATTATATTTGAAGCAGCTGCACTGTTCCTTCAACACTTTGCTCCAGTTGCGTGAAACGGTGTCACAAATCGGAACGAATTGAGCCATAACTGAGGTAAAAAGGCAAAGCTTACCACGAGGCCTGTCATGTGAATTTAGCCTGCCGCCTGTCTGAACTCCCCACTTGTCTGTCTTCATTCCTGCCGTCCATGTCTTCCTGCTATAATCTTCCTGTCATTGTCAGGGATCTCGCTTTAGATCCCTCAGTCTGGAACTGTGTTCGGAGCGAGCGGTCTGCTTATTTTAGATCTTTTTTTTTCTGCAGCTACTTCCTTCAGTCTTCTCCAAAAAGAAGCAGCCAGGAGCCAGACTGCATCCTCCACCTGCTTTCTGTTTAGACCGGCGATTTATTGCGCACTTCGTGACCTTTGTGTTTGCTGTAACAAATGTGTTGTTAGGGCTGCCGCTTGTTCCTGTGTGTTCTGTTGCTTTAAGATCATACATCATTAATAATTTACACTTTAAGAATTAGCATACAGTCCAACAGTGGTATTTACTGTGTACGTGCATGTGCCTTATATATGTTTGTGTGTGTGTGTGTGTGTGTGTGCGCGTTTGTGTCGCAGAGGCGAATCTGGAGCTGGGAAAACAGAGAACACCAAGAAAGTCATCCAGTATTTGGCTCACGTTGCCTCGTCTCATAAAGGTGGCGCTAGAAACAAGGAGGCTGCACAGGTATGTTACAGTAGAGACGGCACACAAGGAAGAGTTATTCTGGAAAAACGGCCCTTTAGGGAAAGTTTGGGTGGAAGATTTTTAAAGCGATGGAAACGGGTGGAGAATAGAGGAGGTTACGTCTTCAATTGTGAGTTTTGATTGTTGTTTTTTCTCATATAGGCAAGGTAAGTTTATTTATATAGCACATTTCTGTAACAAGACGATTGAAAGTGCTGTACATGAACAGAACAAAACATCACAGAGAGAATTATTACAAAAAAAACATTACATTAACAAAGGAGTAAGCTAAGTAAATCCTTGACTAGACTTCTTTGATACATTAACAAACATACAGAAAGCATAAAATCACAGTACTTAATTACTTCTATTGATAATTAGAAATTAACTAAGTCAATCCTTGGGGATTTATGATCCAAAGTAATTTTGTCCAATTTTTCTAAAGCTACAACTAGAATAACTTATTTTGTTTCCTTATTTCACCCGAACAAGCTTCATCACTAACATTTTAAAGCTTCATTGTTTCTATTCTTATATTACCAAAAGAAAAACATTACATTCAGCTAAGTAAATCCTTCACTAGATGTCTTTAGTTTCACTAGAACAAGCTTCAATATAATAAACACAACAGCAATCAGGACAGACATAATCTATGTCCTAAGTTAATTAAGCGTTTTAAGGGCATTGTTCCACAGTGAGAGTAATTGCTCACAGGTGGAAAACATTTAAAGGCAGTTGGGAGTTTTTACAGGCATGTCAATAAACTACACGGCATTCAGAGCAATGTTTTTTGGGCAGATGAGAGCAAATTAGAGATCTTTGGTCATAATGCACAACGTCATGTCCGGAGAGACCAAACACGTCGATTCAACAGGACAGCTGTCAGGCACGGTAGTGGTGGTGTAATGGTTTGGGCTAAAATCAGCATAGCTTTATCCCTTTTGTCTTCAATGCAGTCCTCAATCAGCACAAGTCTCACTTCACGTGGAGCGTTTTTCTAGCCCAACAATAGCATGTTAAATAAAGCATGATTATCGGGAAGATTTGACTTTCTGATAATACGTTGCAGCATATTTCAGTGTGAGCAAAAAAAAAAAAAAAAAAAAAAAAAAACGACTTTGAAACTGAAAGACTAGTTTTTCAGCTGCTTTCTACTCGCCACTCCCCCACACCAACAACACTCAAAGTCATGTCACACAGGGAGGGACATGACTGTAAAGAATGTAAAACATCTGGATTTTAGGCACATCCAGCTTCATTCGAGCAACTAAATAACGTACATGCAAAGTTGTGCATATGAAAATTGTTTGGGTACAGCTACCCAAAATGCAGCATTCCAGGCTAGCTGGCTGTCGATGAGTAGATCTGACAAATTAACAGGCAGCGCGTCCACAACAGAGATCGGGAGTGGGGTTTAAATAGGAATGAAAAAAGCCCCAATTAGGACCTGGATCTGAGATTTAGGATTGGATCAGAGTGTAATACAATTGTTTTTTTTGGGTTTTTTTTATCCATCACATCTGAATGTAAACACATCATTAGAAAATACTGCTTTTAAATACTTTGCCATTCCAGAAATTGTTCTTTTAAATAGTACAAAGAAATGCACTTCTTCTCAAACATCAACCACACGTTTAGTCAGGTTACTTTAGATCTCTCTCAGAGTGGGGCTTTCTTCTTTTTTTCTGCATTTCCTCTTCATTATTTCCTACCTTCACTCCTTTTTGCTTAGTATTCCTTTATTTTCTTCTCCCTGCTCTTTCCTCGTCTCCCGCCTCCATGCTCAGATGGACGGTTCTCGATCCCTAACAAGAGGCAGCACTCTGGTGAACAGGGTGAGTTAACTCTGTCCCGCTTCCATCTTATCCGCCTTCGCCTCTTTCTGTTCTATTTTCTGCTTAACGAGCCTCACAATGAGTCCAACTAACTCAGCAGGGTAACCTTAAAACATGTTAATGTCACTACCAATGAGTTGCTCCTTATTAGCAGCGTAGCTTTGTGCTGTGTATTTGATTTTTTTTTTTTTTACTTGTTTTTGTTGTTTTGATTGTTGTCTTATTTGTCTTCTTTTTTTTTTTGTTTATCCCATCCACACTTTCACCCATCCACGAATGTCCTCTCCTATTTGCACTTCATTTGTTTCACCAATTCACCAGAGTTTACAATATGTGAGTATAAAAGCGTTCAGCTAATTTTCTCTTGGGAAAAATCACGTCCTCTGCCTGATATGATTCCCTCTAAATGAAATGGAAATCATATTTTTGTGGATTTTCTATTTTTTTTCTGGTTTCCTGGGTTCCTTGATTCGATTGTTCATGTTTTGTTTTTACGTTTGCCTCTTAGAGCCACTTGTACGTGTTGAGCTGAGCTTTTTCTGCTGGAGACATGGCTTTAATAACTGTGCAGTATGTGTGAAAGGGTGCAGATTTGGGTGTGTGAATGGGTGTGGGTGAGATGCACATACTTCCCTGCTCTGTTTGCTCTGTGTGTTCGTCATTGTATTTCTGCCTTTGATGTTGATTGGTCCGCACGTCCTGAGTGTTTTCAGAGCATAAGCGCCCCCGTGTAGCAAGGCTCTTTTAATTCCCATCTTTTTGCTGCTGCATCGACGGCTGCTGCTGCTGCATTGGCAACGCGACAACCGCAGTAATGCACTGCAGCTTGCTCGGGTATTCCACAATGCAGCTTGTGTACCTAAGCTGCAGACTGTGTAGTGCTTCTCAGCCGTTTCATAAAAATATCTAGCTCACGGGTGTCCTCGGTCCTCGAGGGCCAGCGTCCCGCAAGGTTTAGATGCGTTTCTGCTTTAGCACGCCAGAATTAGACAATTACCAGAGGTATTGAGCTGGGGTCTGTAGAGCTTCATGTAAGGTTTCAGAGACATCTAAAGCTTGCAGGAAACCGGCCCCTGACTGCAGTTTCACTCCTGATCTAGCTTGATACACTGCAAAAACGGATCTAAAAATAAGTAATAAGTAAAATGTTCTTAAAGTTAGTGTATTTGTCCTTGATTTGAGCAGGTAAATAAGATTATTTGCCAATGGAATGAGTATTTTGACCCCTAATATAAGATAATTAGACATCCTGCACTTGAAATAAGATGAGTTGTTCCTATTTTAAGTGCAAAAATCTTGTTCCATTGGCAAATCATCTTATTAACCTGCTCAAATCAAGGACAAATACTCCCATTTTAAGAATATTTTACTTAGTTTAAGTTCCGTTTTTGCAGTGTAAGTGCTCTTGTTCTTGATTGCCAATTGAATTAAAGTGCAGTGTACGCATTTGTATTGAGAACTATTTGTTCTTTTGTCTCAAAGTAGTGTGGAGTGGATGCCATTTTATTTGAAAAAAATGCATCAGTTTGTGTCGCCGCTCCTCAGCTATTTTTCTGTTGGCGTCACAGATCAGGACAGTGCCTCGCGGTATTCATCCCCTTGAACTTGTTCACCTGTTGTCCCACTACAACCCCAAGCTTCAATATATTTTATTGGTGTTTTATGGAATAGACCAACACAAATTAGTGCATACATTGTGTAATAGTGGAAGGAAAATTACATGTTGGTGTTTTAGTTTTTACAAATAAAAAATCTGAAATCTTTTGGGTGTATTTTGTATTCAGCCCGCTTTACTGTTATTTCCCTAAATACAATTTAGAGCATCCCTTCAGAAGTCACTGCAGTCAACTGCGAGGCTATCAAGACATAACCGTTCTCGTAAACTCCTTTTTTTTTAAGTAACGCCCCAATTTGAACATTGTCCCTCCAAGCCAAGAGGCCCATGGTAACTATAGAGGATTTGAGTTTGAGACCACTGCTTTAGATCGTTTAATCGATAGAATGGTCCAGTTAAAGGACAAACCTAAATTCAACCGAGAATAACCTGAAAAAATTATGTTCACAGATGCTGTTCGCCAAATCTGAGCGAGCTTGCAGAGAGAAATGAGAGCGAATATGTCAGTCTGTAGATGCTAATACCCCAAAGTACTAATTCCAATAATCTGTTTAATGTTTAAATGTAATCATGTTTTAAAAAAATGTCAAAATTATTAAAAAAATTTCCTACTCCTTGACATGTATGTGCAGGTTTGTGTTGGGTTACCATAAAGCTACAAGCTTGACTTTGTAGCACAAGAAAATGTAACAATAAAAAGGGAAGCAAAATACTTTTAAAGGGCATAATTTCAGTGAGAAGGATCTATAGTGAGAAGGATCTATAGTGTTTTTTTTATTATTATTATTCAAAAGCTAATCAGACTGTGTTCCCCAGGGTGAGCTGGAGAGACAGCTGCTGCAGGCCAACCCCATCCTGGAGGCGTTTGGAAACGCCAAGACTGTTAAGAACGACAACTCCTCTAGATTTGTAAGATCTGTCTTTGGACAAATATCGATCCTATATTCACAAGTCCATCTTAAAACTGCTCCAACCTGCCTCTTCTTCTGTTTCAGGGTAAATTTATCCGCATTAATTTCGACGTGGCGGGATACATTGTCGGTGCCAACATTGAGACCTGTATCCTGGCATGCTTTAGCGTGTAAAATTGAAACACGTTGTTCATCAAGCTGTCACTTTGCCATTTCCAACACAGCTCTATATGTTTCAATAGATTTGTAGTCCTTTAAAATCTGCTTACATATAGGTTGTCAGAACAAACAGCTTTTAAGGAAGTTTTTATAGGAATCAGATTCCTTTTTAGTATAAAAAAATCCTAAATTTAGCCTGAGACTAGTATGAAAAAAAAATGTTTGTGTCCCTAACAATAAAAATCTAGACCTCCTTGAAAAGTCGCGGGCTACTCGTCAGGCCAAGGATGAGAGAACTTTTCATATCTTTTACCAGTTGTTATGCGGCGCTTCAGATAAAACTAGAGGTGAGGAAACAGTGTAAAACTGTGCAATTTGACAAGCCTTTGTTTAATTCACATGATTTTAGGTTTGCATTTGAATCTCTCTTGCTCTATATTTCTCAGCGGACTTGCTTCTTGGAAGTGCAGACGAGTATCGTTACCTAAGTGGAGGCTCCATCCCCGTTCCTGGTCAGAGCGACGCTGAAAACTTCACGCAGACCATGGACTCCGTGGCGATAATGGGCTTCACCCCCGAGGAGTCAGTGTGTAAGAAAGAGGCGGGAACGGACAGCATGGGTCCAGGAAAAGATGTCCTGATTGATTGCTCTTGTAAATCCCCTCTGCTCTCTCTGTCCCCCTCCAGCCATGCTGAAGGTGATCTCTGCCGTGCTCCAGTTTGGAAACATATCCTTCATGAAGGAGAAGAACCACGACCAGGCCTCTATGCCCGACAACACAGCCGCCCAGAAGCTGTGCCACCTGCTGGGCATCAACGTGCTGGAGTTCACCCGTGCCATCCTCACGCCGAGGATCAAAGTGGGGAGAGAATACGTGCAAAAAGCTCAGACTAAAGAACAGGTGAGATTTGAAGTAATACGTACACTGCAAAAAGGGAACTAAAAGTAAGTAAAATTTTCTAGAAATGAGTGTATTTTTTATTGATTTGAGCAGGTAAATAAGACTATTTGCCAATGGGATTAGTAGTTCTACCCCTAAAATAAGATAATTAGATATTCTGCACTTGAAAAATTATGATGGAGATGAATGTTTCCTACTTTAAGTGTAAAAATCTTATTCCATTGGCAAATAATCATATTTACCTGCTCAAATCAAGAAAAAATGCACTCATTTCAAGAAAATTTACTTAATTTTAGTTCCATTTTTGCAGTGTAACTGTCAATCATACATGGTTTTTCAACTGAGCCAGCTGCAAGTCTTTTTCTGTCTGTCTCTGCTGTCCAGCTGCGGTCCCGCATGTTTCAAATGTGTCGCTGCTTCAAAGCAAAGAGCTGCATCAGCTCCGCAGCATATGAAGTTCTGCAGGAGCCTGCCAATGGCCCGTTGATTTGATTCAAGTGTGCTGAACCAGGAAACATCTAAAACGTGCAGGACAGTGACCCTTGACACTGCTGCTCTACCTGCTGTGCACATCTAGACTGAGACAGACATCTGTGCACAAGCCTGTTAGCAAGATGCCTGTAACAAACCGTCTTATAGTAGCTCCCAGCTGCGTGCTTAGGGTCATTGTCCTTCTGGAAGGTGAAGCTCCGCCCCACTCTCTAGTGTTTTGTAGCATCTAACATATTATCTTTCAGTTTTGTCTGGATCTAACTCAAGCCATCTTTCAGTAAAGGCTGCCTAGCTTCTGTGTCCCTCCATAAGAAACGTATCCCCACAGCATGATGCTACAACCATTAAGCTTTATAGCGGGGGCGGTGCGTTCAGGTAGATGTTCGGCTTTAGTTTTCAACCACACGTTGCATTTTTGCATGTTGGCTGAAGGTTCACAAGAGCTATGAGTCTCTGCAGCTCCTCCAGAGATCCACCGACCTCTTGGCTGCTTCTGTGATTCTCTCCTTGCCCGGCTTGTCTGTTTTCTTGGTCGTGGTTGTAGGTTTACAGTTTTGCCATATCTTTTCCATTTTCAGTTGTTTGACTGAACGTGTAGATGTTCAAAGCTTAAAATATTATTTTACAACCCAACTCTGCTTGAAACTTCTCTCCACAACTGTGTCCTTGAACCTCTCTGCTGTGTTTATTGTTCTTTGTGACGTTGTCAGGGCCTCACACAACGGCTGCATTCATACAGCTGTGATTATTATGACTGCAGTGAGAAGAAATAAGAAGTGACTCTGATCAACGGTGAAGATCCAATGTTTCATCAAATTTTCCTGATTAACTAAAGCGCTGATGGATTCTATGTACTAATTATGGCTGAAGGCAGTTGGTGGAGCTAGATTTTATGCAGGGATGACAGAGTCAAGGGAGGTGATAACAAATGTCCAGCAGTTTCCAGATGTTTAAAATGTGCAAAAGCATTCACCATTTTCCTTCCACTTTACAGCCTTGACCTACTTTGTGTTGGTCTACCACATACAATCTACATAAACTACAGTAGATGTAGGGCTGCCATCATAATCAATACATTTTAATCACATGATTAATTGAAATAAGCACCATAATTTGCATATGCATGCTTGCTTCTTTCCTCCTTGCGCTTTCCCTCTCCTCTCTCTGAGACCGGATAACAAAAGGTTTCAGTACGATGCATCGGTGTCTGCTCACCACTTCATTCTTGTTTCCTCACAGTAAGAGGAGTTAAATCTTGTTTTAGGTAGGCACATGCTTAAAGTTTAGCGTGAGAGCCTCATGAGGGAGAGCCAGCCAGTTAGAAAAGAAAATGGAATTGGTGTCAAAGCCGAACACGGCCGCTGCATTGTGGGGTTTTTTTTGGGTTTAAGCCAAATGATGGCGGCCAACCGCTTAATCTATCTGAGCCGTTATGTCCGGAGGATATAGTTGCCGTCATCATATTAGTTGAAAAGGGTCTCCAAATGACAATATTATGGTTTTATCGCGATCATTTTTAGGAAGATCTATCATCCAGCAAAGTTTGTTATGGCGACGGGCCTAAGTAGACGTCTTATAAACGTTTAACTACATTGCTATTTCTTATTCTAGGCTGACTTTGCCATCGAGGCGTTGGCGAAGGCAACGTATGAGCGTCTGTTCAGGTGGCTGGTCCACAGGATTAACAGAGCCCTGGACCGCAGGCAGAGACAAGGCGCATCCTTCATTGGCATCCTTGATATAGCTGGCTTTGAGATCTTCCAGGTAAGTTCGTGTGGTTATACCTGAAACAACTCGGCAGGATATAAGATTGTAGTGGTATGGTAGATCTTTGCAGGTGGAAGCATTTAAAGTGACCATTTTTATTGTTGTTATACTTTGATGGACAGGTTGTGCATGCACTCCCGTGATTCCTTGCTTTGTTTCGTCTGCAGCTAAACTCCTTTGAGCAGCTCTGCATTAACTACACCAACGAGAAGTTGCAGCAGCTCTTCAACCACACCATGTTCATCCTGGAGCAGGAGGAATACCAGAGAGAGGGCATCGAGTGGAACTTCATCGACTTCGGCCTCGACCTACAACCCTGCATTGACCTCATTGAGCGACCAGTACATGCTCCACTACTTATTATAGTTTCTTTCCAGAAGTGCATATTTCAATATAAAGTCATGCAAAGATGATCATACTTACTCTTAAATTTGTCAGGCTCACCCACCTGGTGTCCTGGCCCTTCTGGATGAAGAGTGCTGGTTCCCTCGGGCGACCGATCGCACATTTGTGGAGAAGCTCTGTTCTGAGCAAGGCAGCCATTCAAAGTTTTACAAATCAAAGCAGCCTCGTGGAGAAGCGGACTTCTCCATCATTCACTATGCCGGAAAGGTATTCCCCCTTTCTTTTCTTTTCTTTTTTTTGCCTACGTCCCCTATCTTCCCCGATGCTCCCTCTCACCTTTTCTGCCATGCTGATCCGCAGGTGGACTACAAGGCGCACGATTGGTTGGTGAAGAACATGGATCCTCTGAACGACAACGTGGCGTCTCTTCTCCATCAGTCGTCTGATCATTTTGTGTCCGAACTCTGGAAGGAGGGTGAGACCAAAGACCGCGTAGAGCGATGGCGTTGTGGATTCCTGTGTTAATTTTTTTAATACAGTAACAGAAAAATACTCTCATCTCCTGTCAGCCAAATACATGTTTTGATTGTTTTTCTGGCGGAAAATGTATTAACTTTGTTCCATGTCTCTTTACTCTTTTTTTGTTTTTTTTGTTTCTTCCTTCTTGTTCTTCTACCTGTTTGCTCTTCGGCCCTTTCCTCCTCTTCTCCTCCCTCTGAACTAATCTGGTGCTCACTCGGCTTCTTCCTCCCATCCCTCTGGTCTCGCCTCCAATGCTTCCTGCATCAGATATTCAAACACTTCCTCGTGTGTACTTCTTTGACTCCTATGCCACTCTGCAGACTAATGGCTCCGACAGTAGGTTTTACTTTTACCTCTTCCTTCCCAGTGTGATTCGTTTTACTCCGTTGCTTTCTGGCTGCCCGGTCTGTGCTGTTTGGCGTGACTTTTGTCTCTTTTTATTTGCCGTTTTGTTGTCAACCTTAGTTTTGTGCTGTGGTGTGCAGTGGCTCTCAAAAATGTACAAATCCCTGATATAATTTAAAGTTTTTAGGACTTCGAAAAAAAAAAAAAAACTTCTTCCATCTTTGTTGTGACATAGATCCTGCACCATCCGACTGATTGAAAAAATACAGAAAGCTGCAGTAACCTCTTTCCCTAAGTGTGCATCATCTTTCAACAGTTTAATAGAAAAATTTATGAAGTAATGTATGTATGTTAGCTTTAACCTTAATCTGGCAGGGGTCTTAAATGTATATTTATTTTCTCTTGACTCATACAGTTATACAAAAAAACATATACAAGAAAGTTTTAATCATTGGCAACCTCCCTTTGTAGCATCCCTGCTACTCCGGGGTCCCCTGGGCAAATCCTACTAATTGAGCTAAACTTCATTTCAGGATCATCTGACTCATTTTAGTTGATGGCAGGTGTGAACTCTAGAAAACCCGAGCTGAAAATAAAGCTGTTTAAAGGTGTGCACATTTATCGAACCCGATCCTCACAGCTTTTGTTTCACTTTTTGCATTTTTTTTGCACTCATATATTTGTGTTTCATTAGAATTGTACAAGATAAATGTTTCATTAAAGTTGGAAGAGGTTTAGAAATTATTTTGTCAAAAATCTGGATCTTGAATAGCAGCGTGAACGCTTTTGAGAGTCGTATGTCTAACATGGCACTGTTTTCTTTTGTCCTTTTTTTAAATTAGATTTGGCTTTTAGTAGCTTTGTAGTGATTGTGTGACGGTGCTTTTGCTTCTGTGCTTTAGTCTGATTTGCTGTTGTGTCGTAGAAGTAGGTCAGCGTCAAGATGGACACGACTAGAGGTTTTAACCAAGTAAATTTACCACTGGGCTGAAATATAATCTAGAATATAGCCCAGGTTTTCTTCTTCTTTATTTTGCATTTAAATCAGTGGTTCCCTAAACTTCCTGGTTGTCGAGCCAATTGGGTAACAGTAAGCAAATAAACCTTTTCCATCTGTGGCCTATTGTTTCTGGTAATCTTTTAAAAACTAAGTCCAATTTTCAGAAGCACTGATTTAAATGTTTTTACTGCTCTTACAGTCCTCTGATTATTGGTCTTTGGTTAGTATTGAGATTTTAAGTAAGTATGAAATAGTCAAAAAGAACCAAAGTTAGTGATTTATTCTTTTTTTGCTGGTAATGCCTTTGATAGAGCTTACCTTCTCTTTCTTGACTTCTCTTTATATCTGGACCAAGACAATTACGATTATCTCTGGGATTGTGTCGGATAAGTAACAATAGCACACAAATGAGTTGCTAGGTATTAAGTTTCTATTTTCCTCTAGACAAATAGACAAATACAGAATAAATTACCTTTTAAGCAAACATGTTCTGCCTGTCTGAACACGTCCAAAGCTAACAGGTTAAGCTTGACAGGCTGTCCTCAGGTCTGTGTGTATTTCACTACCTGCTGTTGATCCTGGCTTTGGGTCGGTTTTCAGCTCCAAGTCTGCATAATTTCACTGTTTGTCTCAACAGCAGCCTCTCCTGGCATTTAACACATATTCATATTTTATCACAGGAACTTTAAAAAACACTGAAACATTTAATAAAAAACAACCCTTAATTTGTGAACGCTGTTCAAAAATCCAACAATATTAAATAAATGTTTTTGTTTTCTTAATGTAGTGAACTATTTCCCTGTCGATTTGGCCGTTTGTTTTGGATCATTATTCCAACAGAGATCCACTGACCACCCAGTTTTCACGATACATAAAACATAAAATAATACATAAGACATAAAATACAGTTTTATGTATTATGTCCTGTTATTTCAAACAGTTCATGATGCCACTGAGGTTCCCAGGACATGTGGAAGATAAAGAAACCACCCCATCACAGATCCTCTGCAGTACTTCTCAGTGGCCATATGAAGCTTTTCCACATTTTCTTGCTTTGTTTCATGCCCAGGCCACATGGGGTGGTTGTGTCTATGAAACTCTGACGTTAGAGCTGGTAAAAAAGTAAAGGCTTCTCCTCCCTTACAGCCAGTTTGCATGTGGGTGAGGTCCAATGTTTGGCATGGAGACTCGTTGACGTCAACATGCCCCTCTGAGCACCAGTAGGTCTCTAACAGTGAGCTATGGAGACCTTTTCCCCTCCAGGATGGCCAGATAGACTTGGGTCCCCTTCCAGCCGAGTTGGTTCCACAAACAAGTTTAGACGAGTAGCTATTTTCTGGATTTATAAAGCTCAAACCACAGTTGCTTCTGTTGCACAGCAAAAACGGAACTAAAAATAAGTCACATTTTCTTAAAATTAATTTATTTATCCTTGGTTTTAGCACGTAAATAAGATAATTTGCCAATGGAATAAGATTTTTGCGCTTAAAATAAGAACAATTCATCATCATCTTATTTCAGGTGCAGAATATCAAATAATGTTATTTTAGGGGTCAAAATACTCATACCATTGGCAGATCATCTTATTTGAATGCTCATTTGAAGGACAAATAAACTAATTTCAAGAAAGTTTGACTTATATTTAGTTCTGTTTTTGCAGTGTGTTTTTCCCATTTTGAAGAATGTCTTAGGAATAATTGGGATTCTGTGTCCCATCATATTTATTCCCCAAGGAAAAGGGAAGTGGTTTACCATTTAAGCATTCATAGATATTCTGGTTAGCTTGAAAATAAACATATAATTTAAAAATAAAATACGTTTTCAAGGTGGGATTTCACACAGCAAATGAATCTTCTCAAATTACAAACCAGTTATTTCTAAAACATTCACTCTCAGATTATTTAGCTGCCTTATTTTGAGGGCTTTTATCGTTACCAGCGGCTTCGATAAGTCGCAAATAAGTACTGATGAAACTGAGACGCGGCTTTCTGCTCGCATCCAGTCGACAGGATCGTGGGTCTGGACCAGGTGTCTACAGGAGACAGCAGCGGGACGTCTCCGTTCGGCGCGTCGGGGCTGAAGACAAAGAAGGGAATGTTTCGGACTGTTGGTCAGCTCTACAAAGAGTCCCTCACGAAGCTGATGGCCACGCTCAGGAACACCAACCCCAACTTCTTGCGATGCATCATCCCCAACCACGAGAAGAGGGTGAGGCTGTGGAGCAGGCAGCAGAGGACAAGAAGGAGGAAACCCTGACACGACATCTGACCTTTCTTTTCTTCCCATGTTTTTGTTTTTCTTCCCGAAGGCTGGTAAACTAGCGCCGCACCTTGTTTTGGACCAGCTGAGGTGCAACGGTGTTCTGGAGGGAATCCGTATCTGCAGACAGGGATTCCCCAACCGCATCCCGTTCCAGGAGTTCAGACAGAGGTGTGGATTTAGAACCTCTCTTATCTGTTTCTCTCTCACTCATCCTTATATCTCTTGCTCAAACAAAAAAACAAATTTTCACCTTTGCCTCCAGGTACGAGATTCTTACCCCCAACGCCATACCTCGCACCTTCATGGACGGCAAACACGCGTCAGAGCTCATGGTAGGTAACGTTTCTAAACACGGGGAACTCACAGGCCGCCGTGGGACAAGCTGACTGATCAGAGCTGTTCGTCCCGTTAGATCAACGCTTTGGAGCTGGATCCCAACCTGTACAGGGTGGGTCAGAGCAAAGTCTTCTTCAGGGCCGGGGTCCTGGCTCACCTGGAGGAGGAGAGAGACTTGAAGATCACGGACACCATCATACGGTTCCAGAGCGGCGCCAGAGGTTACCTCGCACGCAAGTAAGGCTTGGCCTAAGTGTACAGGAAGCAGAGGGTAGTTTTAAATTGAGATTTATTAATTGTTCAGCGTCGTTTGCATGAAAAGACTGATAACTTATATGCTGACTTTGTTTCTAGTGGATATTTTTTTTTTTTTTTTTTACAATGTATATACCACAGACATTGCACTGGATGTAATATTTTAATTAGATATTATATTATGTGTAACTACGCGGTTAATGTTAGTCTGACTGACCCATATTGAAGGGCCTACATTTACAATCATAGTTATGGAAACAATGATTTTTTTATAGTAGTTTTCTGGGGTTTTTTTATATCTGAAAGAGGGTGCACTGCAAAAACGGATCTAAAAATAAGTAAAACGTTCTTAAAATTTGTGTTTTTGTCCTAGATTTGAGCAGGTAAATAATATTATCTGCCAATGGAATGAGTATTTTGACCCCTAAAATAAGATAAATAGACATCCTGCACTCGAAATAAAATGATGAAGATGAGTTGTTCCTATTTTAAGTGCAAAAATCTTATTCCGTTGGCAGATCATCTTATTTACCTGCTCAAACCAAGGACAGATACACTCATTTTAGGAAAATATTACTTATTTCTAGTTCCGTTTTTGCAGTGTGCAAACAACGGCTCCAGAAATTTACTCTGAATCCTGGAAAAGGTTCCTGTAGGGGAAAATATGCCTAAAAAGATGCAAATTGGTCAAATTTTGTTTTTGTAAAGACAGGATTTTCAGGTACGGCTAATCTCCCAACGGATGACTATTCCTCTTCTGTCCTCACTTGTTCTTTCTTTCTGATTTTAAGTACCCACTGCAATGCACGTTGTCACAAGAACTGAACAGATAGTTAGAAGAAAGCAGCCAAAGTCCAAAGAAAATTTCTGAAAGACAGGCTCAACAGGCGTGGTAGCAATGCAGCAAGAAGGTCTGCGGTACAAATCCTGGCCTTGGGTTCTTTTCAAGCATGGATGAGTTCCCTCCGGGTATTTCAGCTTCCAAAATCATGTATTATAGGATAAAATAGGGGTGGACATTAATTCAACATCAATATGTTCCGCAATATAACTTTATTCAATAACGGTGATACGACATTTCCGATATTTCCGAATACAGCATTTGTCACTGACTCAGGTTCCAGGTTTTATGCGTTTTATTTTTAAAGCAAATATTCCTAAAATATTGGAGGAGTTTTGTAAACATGGCAAAATAATCGTCATGAGTTTGTACAGGCATCTGTTGTGGATGTCCTTGACAGTCTTTTTGAGGCTTTTCTTGAGCAAATTAAGACATATATCTTTTATACCTTCTGCAATTTGGTTGTTAAACTCTAATTCAGTGTCTTGTTTGTATTTCTGACCCTTGTGTGTGAAAGGTTGTAGCACATACTTCTCTACTTCTCTCTTTTTCTCTGTACGTCTGGCCGGGTCGCTGCAATGAACTACCCTTCACGGGATTAATAACGTTTTTCTGATTCTGTAATAGAAGTGTTGGCCGTACACTGCAAAAACTGAACTAAAAATAAGTCAAATTTACTTAAAATTAGGGCATTTGTCCTTGATTTCAGCACATAAATAAGATGATCTGCCAATGGAATGAGTATTTTGATCCCTAAAATAAGATAATTTGATATAATGTACTCTAAATAAGACGATGAAGACGAGTTGTTCCTATTTTAAGTGTAAAAATCTCATTCCATTGGCAGATCATCTTATTTACCTGCTCAAATCAAGGACAAATGCCATAATTTCAAGAAGATTTGACTTATTTTTAGTTCCGTTTTTGCAGTGTATCATCGAGCCCTAGGTTAAGAATGTTATAAATTGCTTTGTTTTGTAAGCAACTACGAACTGCTCACCAATTTACCGATCACATTCGGTCAAATCCTTGCTGCCCAGATTGTAAAAACAAAACAAACCCTGATGTTTTGTTTGAATTGCTTTTCTCCTGACTACAAACGTCGGCGTTTCCCGGCAAATGTGTCGCTCACACCTCAACAGTCAGTAAATAGCTGTCAGAAGGCGTGGTGGAGCACAGGTCAAAACGTTTAGCCCAGCCAGTTGTTGACTAATGGGCACTTTAAAAAAAAAGCTAACTGTGTGTTTTTACTCTGCGGGGTGAGGTCACCTTCTCTACGGTGGGCTTTGTGAATGACCCTGGCCGTTCGTTCTGGTTTCAGGGCCTTTATGAAGAAGCAGCAGCAGCTGAGCGCCCTGAGGGTGATGCAGAGGAACTGCGCTGCTTACCTTAAACTCAGGAACTGGCAGTGGTGGCGACTGTTTACGAAGGTGAGCCCGGATTACACCAGGCTGTCAGTACATCTTTCAGGCTGATAACCGTTTCAGTAGCTGCCTGTAAATATATAAACACACAGTAACAGGTTGCACTGGCAGAAATCTGGAGTTTGACTGAAGTTCCTGATCTCCGTTTTTGCGTCCGCCAGGTGAAGCCCTTGTTGCAGGTGAGCCGGCAGGATGAAGAGATCCAGTCCAGAGAGAAGGAGCTCCACAAGGCCAAAGAAAACCTCACCCGAGTAGAGCAGGAGTACGCCGAGCTGGACAAGAAGCACGCTCAGGTACAAACCGACCCCCCCCCCCCCCCCCCCTTCTGCCTCTGTTCAGAAACTTTACTTTTTTATCGGGAGTCACGTCCCACTCATCACCCGTCCTCCCGCTCCCCTCCGTCACGCTCTAGCTGGAGGAGGAAAAGGCGGTGCTGGCCGACCAGCTGCAGGCGGAGGCAGAGCTGTTCGCAGAGGCGGCGGAGATGCGGGAAAGGTTAGCCTGCCGAAAGCAAGAGCTGGAGGACATCGTGAGCCAGCTGGAGACCCGACTGGATGAGGAGGAGGAGAGGAGCGAGCAGCTGGCCAATGAGAAGAAGAAAATGCAGCAGAATATACAGGTAACTCGAAGAAGGGACGGGGAATTATTAATGGATGCTGGATGGGATGCTTAAATAGATCTTGGTTATTGCTTGTTTTTTCAAAAGGACCTGGAGGAGCAACTAGAGGAGGAGGAACGTGCCAAACAGCGCCTCCTGCTGGAGAAGGTTACCTTGGAGACCAAAGTGAAGAGCCTGGAGACGGACCTCCTGACTACCGTGGAGCAGAGAGACCGACTGAGCAAGGTCAGCCTCACGTTAGACTGGAGTTTATGTAGAAAACACGTTTAAGACTAAAACAAGTTAGTAAAGATACATTTTAACAGATGCATATCTGTTAGCTGGGATAGACAGATATATCTGTAGATCATCCGCAAAAAAAGTAAAAAATAAGTTGTGTTTTCTGAAAATGGGTCCACTGCAAAAAAGGAACTAAAAGTAAGAACAATTATCTTTAAATTTGTCTATTTTTCCTTGATTTGAGCAGGTAAGTAAGATTATCTGCCAATGGAATAAGATGTTTGCCCCTAAAATAGGAACACTTCATCTCCATCATCTTAAGTCCAGTATATTTAATTATTTTAACTTATTATTATTAATACTTATTATTAAAATACTCATTCCATTGGCAAATAATCTTATTTACCTTCTCAAATCAAGGACAAATGCACTCAGTTCAAGATTATTTTACTTACGTTTAGTTCCCTTTTTGCAGTGGCAATAGAAGCATATGTAAGGAAAGGGTATGAGGCCGAAGAACTTAGATATTGTTTGATTCATTGTTATATGTGCATTTTTACGACAAATTATTCCTATTTCTGTGTGATCAGGAGAAAAAGCTGCTGGAGGAACATCTGAGCGAGGTGACTGACCAACTGACTGAGGAGGAGGAGAAGTCTAAAAGCCTGAACAAACTTAAGAACAAGCAGGAGGCCATCATTGCTGATCTCGAAGGTATACCGCACCTTGAGTCAGTCACGTCCTATTTTAGTTTTATTTTAGATTTGCTGTTAACGTTACTGCAATCAGTTGTCCTTTGAGTCCAAAAGAAGAGTTGTTGCTGTATGTTGACTGTCATTCAAGCGCAGGCAGGTTTTTTTACCAGCATCGTTCCTAATAGCCAGCAGAAACTTTTAAGGGTTTAAATCCTTTGAATCATGTAATTTACTCGGTTGTTTTTTGGTACCGTTTGGAGAAGAATATACAGGACTGTCTCAGAAAATTAGAATATTGTGATAAAGTTCTTTTTTTCTGTAATGCAATTAAAAAACATGAAATGTCATACATTCTGGATTCATTACAAATCAACTGAAATATTTCAAGCCTTTTATTGTTTTAATATCGCTGATTATGGCTTACAGCTTAAGAAACCCAAATATCCTATCTCAAAATATTAGAATATCGTGAAAAAGTATACTATTCCACTAATCACTTGAATCGTCTAATTAACTCGAAACACTGCAGGGTTTCCTGAGCCTTGAAAAACACTCAGCTTGGTTCAGTAAACTAAATCACAAGTATGGTAGTGGTTAAGAGACGACATAAGATTCTCACAGTAACTGGTGTACTGACCATGGCATTACTGTCCTTGATTGGCCTGCCAATTCCCCTGACCTGAACCCCATAGAGAATTTGTGGGGTATTGTGAAGAAGAAGCTGAAAGACACCAGAGCCAACAATGCAAATGAGCTAAAGGCCGCTATTGAAGCATCCTGGGCACCCATAACACCTCAGCAATGCCACAGGCTGATTGCCTCCATGCCACGCCGCATTGATGCAGTAATCTGTGCAAAAGGATTCCCAACCAAGTACTGAGTGCATTAATGGACATTTTCAAATGTTTGATTTTGTTTTGCTGTTATAATTTTTTTTTATTTGGTCTGAGGAAATATTCTAATATTTTGAGATAGGATTTTTTAGTTTTCTTCAGCTGTACGCCATAATCAGCGATATTAAAACAATAAAAGGCTTGCGATATTTCAGTTGATTTGTAATGAATCCAGAATGTATGACATTTCATGTTTTTTAATTGCATTACAGAAAATAAAGAACTTTAACACAATATTCTAATTTTCTGAGATAGTCCTCTATGACCAATGGAAATGTTTTGCCCATGGTTCCATTATGTTTGCAGAACGTCTAAAACGTGAGGAGCAGGGTCGCTTGGAGCAGGAGAAGTGGAAGAGGAGGATGGAGACCGACTCACTGGAAGCCCAGGAGCAGCTGTCGGACCTGGGCATGTTGACCGCCGAGCTCAAGGGGACTCTGACACAGAAGGAGAAGGAGATAACCACCCTGCAGGGCCGGTGAGACTTGGAACAACAATAATAATAATAATAATAATAATAATAATAATAATAATAATAATAATAATAATAATAATAATAATAATAATAATAACATCTTCTGAGAAATCTCGAATGATTGCCCTTTTTTGATTCTATGTCAGGTTGGAAGAAGAAGGTGCGCGCCGCGCTGAGGCTCAGAGGGAACTGAGGGAGGCCATGTCCCAGGTGTCCGAGCTGAAGGAGGAGGTGGAGAATGAACAAAAGATGAGGGAGAGAGCGGAGAAGCAGAGGCGAGACCTGGGGGAGGAGCTGGAGGCTCTGAGGACTGAGCTGGAGGACACTCTGGACCACACGGTTGC